>NW_019943144.1:75576-141041 GCF_002910315.2 Salvelinus sp. IW2-2015
TTGACCCTGTTCTAGGATCAGTTTAAAACTCTGTATGTATCCTATGGGTCGACATGAACTGCACGCGCCTTCCCCTGGATGTCAGTAACCAATGAGAATTGGAATGGAGTTTCTAGGCAGATCTCAGACCTTATAAAAGGCCATGGCATGGGGGGTGCACTCTTTTCAATTTTCGTCATTGCGCAGAGCAGGGACATTTTCAGATTTTGCAGTACCTGTCAGGAATTTCGCTGCCAAACGAGTTCTGTTTCACTCAGAGAAATAATTCAAAAGGTTTTAGAAACTAGAGAGTGTTTTCTATCCAATAGTAATAATAATATGCATATTGTACGAGCAAGAATTGAGTACGAGGCAGTTTAATTTGGGAACGATAAATGGTAACGTTGAAACAGCACCCCCTATATTGAGAAAAGGTTAATGATTTGGAAATGGGATGCAACCAGCAAAGTTACATCTACATGCAGATGATACAGTCATATATTCATGTATTCCTTCTCTGGTTCAGGCTGTTGAAGAGCTCCAGACTGATTTTCAGTCACTGCATGTCAGAGTCGTGTTTATAGATGGCAGGGAAGTCAGGTGCAGGAGAATCAAAACTTGGTGAAATGGAGTAGTTTAATAACTTAAAACACATAACTCCAAAACCATGACAATACAATGAAACAAAATGGGTACGAAGACCCGTCGCGCACCAAATACAAAAACACGAATACTGAACATAAAACAATCTCTGACAAAGACATGAGGGGAAACAGAGGGTTAAATACACAACAGGTAATGAATGGGATTGAAACCAGGTGTGTAGGAACACAAGACAAAACCAATGGAAAATAAAAAATGGATCAATGATGGCTAGAAGACCGGTGACGTTGACCGCCGAGCACCGCCCGAACAAGGAGAGGCTTCGACTTCGGTAGAAGTTGTGACAGTACCCCCCCCCCCCCGACGCCGGCCTCGGGGACGACCTAGTTAGGCGAGGCGCAGGGCGATCCGGATGGAGATTGTGGAATTCTCGCAGCATGGAAGGATCTAACACGTCATCCACCGGAACCCAGCATCTCTCCTCTGGCCCGTACCCCTCCCAGTCCACGAGGTACTGAAGGCCCCTCGCCCGACATCTCGAATCCATAATGGATTCGGGACCCCCTCGATGTCCAGAGGGGGCGGAGGAACATCCCGCACTTCATTCTCCTGGAGCGGGCCAGCCACCACCGGCCTGAGGAGAGACACATGGAACGAGGGGTTAATACGGTAATTAGTGGGTAGCTGTAACCTATAACATACATCGTTCACTCTCCTCAGGACTTTAAACGGCCCCACAAACCGTGGACTCAGCTTCCGGCAGGGTAGGCGGAGGGGCAGGTTTCGGGTCGAGAGCCAGACCCTGTCCCCTGGTGCGAACACCGGGGCCTCACTGCGGTGACGGTCTGTGGCAACTTTCTGGCGCAGTATGGCGTGCTGAAGGTGGAAGTGGGCGGCTTCCCAGGTTTCCTCCACGCGCCGGAACCAATTGTCCACAGCAGGAGCCCCGGTCTGACTCTGATGCCAAGGAGCCAGAACCGGCTGATACCCTAATACACATTGAAAGGGAGAAAGGTTAGTGGAGGAGTGGCGGAGCGAGTTCTGGGCCATCTCTGCCCAGGGCACGAACTTCGCCCACTCCTCCGGCCGGTCCTGGCAATAAGACCGCAGAAACCTATCCACATCCTGGTTAACTCGCTCCACCTGCCCATTACTCTCTGGGTGAAAACCTGAGGTAAGGCTGACCGAGACCCCCAGACGTTCCATGAACGCCTTCCAGACCCTTGACGTGAACTGGGGACCCCGATCAGACACTATATCCTCAGGCACCCCATAGTGCCGGAAGACGTGTGTAAACAGGGCCTCCGCAGTTTGTAAGGCCGTAGGGAGACCGGGCAAAGGGAGGAGACGACAGGACTTAGAAAAACGATCCACAACGACCAGGATTGTGGTGTTACCCTGTGAAGGTGGAAGATCAGTTAAGAAATCCGCCGACAGGTGCGACCACGGCCGTTGTGGAACGGGTAAGGGTTGTAAATTACCTCTGGGCAGGTGTCTAGGAGCCTTGCACTGGGCGCACACTGAGCAGGAGGAAACATAAATCCTCACGTCCTTAGCTAAAGTGGGCCACCAGTACCTCCCATCAAGACAGCGAACCGTCCGACCTATCCCAGGATGACCAGAGGAGGGTGACGTGTGGGCCCAATAGATCAGTCGGTCACGGACAGCAGACGGAACGTACAGGCGCACAGCTGGACACTGAGGGGGAGAGGGCTCTGCACGTGACGCCCGCTCAATGTCCGCATCCAGCTCCCATACTACCGGCGCCACCAAACAAGAGGCTGGGAGTATGGGAATGGGATCCATGGACTGCTCCTCTGTGTCATACAGCCGGGACAGTGCGTCTGCCTTAACATTCTGGGAGCCTGGTCTGTAAGAGAGGGTAAACACAAAACGGGTGAAAAACATGGCCCACCTTGCCTGACGAGGATTCAGTCTCCTCGCCTCCCGGATGTACTCCAGATTGCGATGGTCAGTCCAGATGAGAAAAGGGTGTTTAGCCCCCTCAAGACAATGTCTCCACGCCTTCAAGGCCTTGACGACAGCCAACAGCTCCCGGTCCCCCACATCATAGTTTTGCTCCGCCGGGCTGAGCTTCTTCGAAAAGAAGGCACAGGAGCGGAGCTTCAGTGGCACACCCGAGCGCTGAGAGAGCACTGCTCCTATCCCAGATTCGGATGTGTCCACCTCCACTATGAACGGCAAAGAGGGATCCGGATGAGCCAACGCAGGAACCGAGGTAAACAGAGCCTTCAGGTGCCTAAAAGCCCTGTTCACCTCAGCTGACCACTGCAAGCGCACCGCGCCCCCCTTTAGCTGTGAGGTAATGGGAGCAGCAACCTGACCAAAACCCCGGATAAAACTCCGTTAGTAGTTGGCAAACCCTAAGAATCGCTGCACCTCCTTTACCATTGTGGGAGTCGGCCAATTACGCCTGGCTGCAATGCGGTCACTCTCCATTTCCACTCCTGACATGGAAATCCGATGCCCTAGGAAGGAGACGGACTGTTGGAAGAACAAGCATTTCTCAGCCTTGACTTACAGGTCATGCTCCAACAGGCGACCAAGCACTTTGCGCACCAGGGACACATGCTCGGCGCGTGTAGCGGAGTATATCAGAATGTCATCGATATACACCACTACACCCTGCCCGTGCAGGTCTCTGAAAATCTTGTCTACAAATGATTGGAAGACTGATGGAGCATTCATCAACCCGTACGGCATGACTAGGTACTCATAATGACCTGAGGTGGTTCTAAATGCCGTCTTCCACTCGTCTCCCTTCCGAATACACACCAGATTGTACGCAATCCTGAGATCCAGTTTAGTGAAGAAGCGTGCCCTGTGCATTGACTCAATCGCCATAGTGATAAGAGGTAGCGGGTAACTATACCTCACCGTGATTTTATTGAGACCTCGATAATCAATGCACGGGCGCAAACCTCCATCCTTCTTCTAAAAAAAAAGAAACTCGAGGAGACGGGTGAAATGGAGGGCTGAATGTACCCCTGAGGCAGGGATTCGGAGACATCTGTCTCCATAGACTCCGTCTCCGCTTGTGAGAGGGGATACACGTGACTCCTGGGAAGTGCAGCGTCTACCAGGAGATCTATCGCACAATCCCCCCGTCGATGGGGTGGTAATTGAGTCGCCTTCTTTTTACAGAAGGCGAGAACCAAATCGTCATATTCTGGGGGAATGCGCATGGTGGAGACCTGGTCTGGACTTTCCACCGTAGTAGCACCAACGGAAACCCCTAAACACCTACCTGAGCACTCTCACGACCACCCCGTGAGAGCCCTCTGTGGCCAAGAAACAGTGGGGTTGTGACAAGCTAACCAGGGTAGGCCCAGCACCACGGAATACGCAGGAGAATCAATAAGAAAAATACTAATATTTTCCCTGTGACCCTCTGCGTTACCATACTCAAAGGAGCGGTGGCCTCCCTGATAAACCCTGACCCTAATGGTCGACTATCTAAGGCATGAACAGGGAAAGGCATATCCACAGGAACAATGGGGATCCCTAAACTATGAGCTAATCCTTTATTAATGAAATTCCCCTTATGCTGGGAACGCGGGGAAAATTCAGGAAAAGTAACAGAGACAAACATATGTGCAACAGAGGGCTCTGGATGAGAATGGTGCCTACTCACCTGGGGTGACGCCAGAGTGCCCTGCCTGCTACCTCGATTCCCAGAGGAACCAACCCGGCACCGACCAGCAGTGTGATCTCTGCGGCCACATATGGTCCTCGAGCGGGAACCCCCTCCGGTCTCCCTGCGCACCGCACCTCCCAGCTCCATGGGTATCGGAGAGGGTGTGCGGGAGGATGGAACAACCAAACCCCGATCTGGACGTCCGCGAGTAGCCAGCAGGTTGTCCAGCCGGATGGACAGGTCCACCAGCTGGTCGAAAGTGAGGGTGGTGTCTCTGCAGGCCAGCTCCCAACGGACGTTCTCACGTAGACTACAGCGGTAATGGTTGATCAGGGCCCTGTCGCTCCATCCAGCTCCGGCAGCTAGGGTCCCAAACTCCAGCGCAAACTCCTGGGCGCTCCTCGTCTCCTGCCTCAGATGGTAGAGGCGCTCACCCGCCGCTCTGCCCTCGGGTGGATGGTCGAATACTGTCCTGAAATGGCTGGTGAACTCCTCAAAATCGTCCAACGCCACATCTCCCCCTCCACACACAGCGCTGGCCCACTCCAGGGCTTTCCCGGTGAGGCACGAGACGAGCGCGAAACTCTTCTCACGGTCCGATGGAGCTGGGTGGACCGTGGCCAGGTACAGGCTTAGTTGGAGGAGGAAACTCTGGCAGCCGGCAGCATCTCCGCCGTACCCCTGTGGTATGGATAGATGGATCCTGCTGGGTTCAGGTGGGAAAAGGGCGTACAGGGGAGACCCCAGTTGTGCTGGTAGAGGCGCTGGAAAAACTCCCTGTGTCTCCCAGCGGTCCATATTCTGGACAACGCGATCCATGTCGGCGCTCAGTTTGGAAATCAACGCCGTATGTTCCATGACGCGCTCCTCCACCTCCATGGCCGGGGTACTTTCTCCTGCTGACTTCATGGTGGTCAGAGATTCTGTCACAGTCGTGTGTATAGGTGGCAGGGAAGTCAGGTGCAGGAGAATCAAAACTTGGTGAAATGAAGTAGTTTAATAACTTAAAACACATAACTCCAAAACCATGAAAATACAATGAAACAAAATGGGTACGAAGACCCGTCGCGCACCAAATACAAAAACACGAATACTGAACATTAAACAATCTCTGACAATGACATGATGGGGAAACAGAGGGTTAAATACACAACAGGTAATGAATGGGATTGAAACCAGGTGTGTAGGAAGACAAGACAAAACCAATGGAAAATTAAAAATGGATCAATGATGGCTAAATGACCGGTGACGTCGACCGCCGAGCACCGCCCGAACAAGGAGAGGCTTCGACTTCGGCAGAAGTCGTGACACTGCACGCCTCCCTTTATGGTCTCAAACTGGTCTTGAATGTACAAAAAACTAAATTCATGACCTTTACCAGAGCTAGAACTCTGCCAGAGAACGTTAGCATTGTCACATCTGGTGGCTTATCCATTGAAAAAGTGTAATCCTACAAATACCTAGGTATATGGTTGAGTGACAAGATGTCCTTTAAAGTTCATGTGGATAATCTTGTGACAAAGGTTAAATTGAAATTGGGTTTTTATTTTCGTAATAAGGCTTGCTTCTCGCTTATGGCTAGAAAGAAGCATGTTCAGGCCACTTTTCTCTCTGTAATTGATTATGGTGACTTGTTGTATATGCATGCAGCCTCCTCCGTCTTACAGAGACTGGACTCTGTTTATCATGCATCCTTGGGCTTTACTACAAATTCCAAGTCACTCACCCACTATTGCACCTTGTACCAAATGGTAGGTTGGACGTCACTTTATCAGAAAGATACATTTGTATGTGTTCATCTACAAAAGCCTTTTGGGTAAAACTCCCTCTCTACCTCTGTAGTCTGGTCTCCTTCACCACCGGCAGGTAAACTCCCTCTCTACCTCTGTAGTCTGGTCTCCTTCACCACCAGCAGGTAAACTCCCTCTCTACCTCTGTAGTCTGGTCTCCTTCACCACCAGCAGGTAAACTCCCTCTTTACCTCTGTAGTCTGGTCTCCTTCACCACCAGCATGTAAATCTCTTTACCTCTGTAGTCTGGTCTCCTTCACCACCAGCAGGTAAACTCCTCTTTACTCTGTAGTCTGGTCTCCTTCACCACCAGCAGGTAAACTCCCTCTTTACCTCTGTAGTCTGGTCTCCTCCTCACCACCGGCAGGTAAACTCCCTCTTCTTTCTGTAGTCTGGTCTCCTTCACCACGCAGGTAAACTCCCTCTTTACCTCTGTAGTCTGGTCTCCTTCACCACCAGCAGGTAAACTCCTCTTTACCTCTGTAGTCTGGTCTCCTTCACCACCAGCAGGTAAACTCCCTCTTTACCTCTGTAGTCTGGTCTCCTTCACCACCAGCAGGTAAACTCCCTCTTTACCTCTGTAGTCTGGTCTCCTTCACCACCAGCAGGTAAACCCCTCTTTACCTCTGTAGTCTGGTCTCCTTCACCACAGCAGGTAAACTCCCTCTTTACCTCTGTAGTCTGGTCTCCTTCACCACCAGCAGGTAAACTCCTCTCTTACCTCTGTAGTCTGGTCTCCTTCACACCAGCAGGTAAACTCCCTCTTTACCTCTGTAGTCTGGTCTCCTTCACCACCAGCAGGTAAACTCCCTCTTCACTCTGTAGTCTGGTCTCCTTCACCACCAGCAGGTAAACTCCCTCTTTACCTCTGTAGTCTGGTCTCCTTCAACCAGGCAGGTAAACTCCCTCTTTACCTCTGTAGTCTGGTCTCCTTCACCACCGGCAGGTAAACTCCCTCTTTACCTCTGTAGTCTGGTCTCCTTCACCACCAGCAGTTACCATACCCGGTCTGCTAGGTGGTTGCTATGTTACCATACCCGGTCTGCTAGGTGGTTGCTTCTTAAAGTCCCAAGGACATTCACACTATTAGGCAAGACTGCCTTCTCTTCTTGTGCACCAGAGACATGTAATAGTCTACAATCCATGCTTCATCTAGATATGTTAGTGCCACTGATTTAATTTAGAATATTGATGGGAGACTCTGTTACAGGAGTGTAAATGCTTTTTTTAGGCTGGATCATGTTGTTGTATGTTTTCATTCTGTAATGTATTGATTGTTGCTGCTTTCTTGGCAGGTCTCCATTGAAAAAGACACTGTGGGTCTCAATTGGCTTGTCCTGGTTAAATAAAGGTTATATTAAAATAATTGTAAAAAAGGTTTGCGTATTTTTAAATCTGCCAATTGTTGCTGAAAATGGGACGTATGTGTCTATTTACATGGCAGTGATGGAGAATGGGGTTATTTCTATTGGGGAAATTAAAGTAGATGTTCCACTTGGAACCTTCAGTCAAGATCAGAATACGACATATCTGTAGACACACCTTAATTTCTTTGATCTCCACCCAAAAGGAAAAGCTGGTGAATTGTATGCTATTCTCATGGGGACCGATTCCGATTTAGGAATTTACGCCTTTCCAACCGCTGAAAACTTGCTAGCCGACAGATTTTCTTGTGGAATTTTTATTCGATATTGTTTTCAGTAAATGTTTCTTAAACCATCCCCTTTAAATACAGTATACCTTTTTATTAAGCATTTAGTCGACAGACTCGAGAGAACTGGTTCAGAATGTTAAGGATCAGTTAAAAGAAGACAGATATATGCATATTCATCTCTGTCTGAGCAATTGGTAGATTTAAAAATACTCTGATCTTGTAGATTGTTTAGGTTTGGGAAAGTGTTTATGAATCATTTAAATGAAGGTTAAATAAAAAATTTAACATTTTAAAAATCCTAAAAAAACAGGTTTGAAGAACCTTTAAGCCTGACAGAAAGAAAATGGAGGTTGGGTTCGTTCAGGCAATGTTGGAAGATTAGTGCACATAGAATTATAACAGGGAGATTAGTGCACATAGAATTATAACAGGGAGATTAGTGCACAATAGAATTATAACAGGGAGATTAGTGCACAATAGAATTATAACAGGGAGATTAGTGCACATAGAATTATAACAGGGAGATTAGTGCACATAGAATTATAACAGGGAGATTAGTGCACAATAGGAGGTTATACCCTGGTCTATTACCTGCACTAACCATGTAACTGTTATAACAGGGAGAATAGTGTACAATAGGAGGTTATACCCTGGTCTATTTACCTGCACTAACCATGTAACTGTTATAACAGGGAGAATAGTGTTCAATAGGAGGTTATACCCTGGTATATTACCTGCACTAACCATGGGACTGTTATAACAGGGAAATAGTGTTCAATAGGAGGTTATACCCTGGTCTATTACCTGCACTAACCATGGGACTGTTATAACAGGGAGAATAGTGTACACTAGTAGGTTAACCCTGGTCTATTACCTGCACTAACCATGGGACTGTTATAACAGGGAGAATACTGTACAATAGGAGGGTATACCCCTGGTCTATTACCTGCACTAACCATGGACTGTTATAACAGGGAGAATAGTGTACAATAGGAGGTTATACCCTGGTCTATTACCTGCACTAACCATGGGACTGTTATAACAGGGAGAATAGTGTACACTAGTAGGTTATACCCTGGTCTATTACCTGCACTAACCAGGGACTGTTATAACAGGGAGAATAGTGTACAATAGGAGGTTATACCCTGGTCTATTACCTGCACTAACCATGGGACTGTGTGATGACACAGCCAGGTATTGACCCATGTGTCGGGTTCAAATTGTTGCGGCTTGGGTCTTTTTTTAAATTATCAACTGTTACTAATGATCCTCAGAAACAACCACATGGCCACGACAGCGTTTAGCGTTGAAGCAAATTAAGGTAAACGAAACAATGTAATTAAATGGAATGATAATGTAGGCTATACCAACTGAAGGGAACTAACAGTGTAATTACATCGAATGATAATGTAGGCTATACCAACTGAAGGGAACTAATAGCGTAATTAAATGGAATGATAATGTAGGCTATACCAACTGAAGGGAACTAATAGCGTAATTAAATGGAATGGTAATGGAGGCTATACCAACTGAAGGGAACTAACAGTGTAATACATGGAATGATAATGTAAGCTATACCAACTGAAGGGAACTAATAGCGTAATTAAATGGAATGATAATGTAGCGTATACCAACTGAAGGGAACTAATAGCGTAATTAAATGGAATGATAATGTAGGCTATACCAACTGAAGGGAACTAACAGTGTAATTACATGGAATGATAATGTAGGCTATACCAACTGAAGGGAACTAATAGCGTAATTAAATGAAATGGTAATGTAGGCTATACCAACTGAAGGAACTAACAGTGTAATTACATGGAATGATAAGTAATCTATACCAACTGAAGGGAACTAATAGCGTAATTAAATGGAATGATAATGTAGGCTATACCAACTGAAGGGAACTAATAGCGTAATTAAATGGAATGATAATGTAGGCTATACCAACTGAAGGGAACCAACAGTGTAATTACATGGAATGAAATGTAGGCTATACCAACTGAAGGAACTAACAGTGTAATTACATGGAAATAATGTAGTCATACCAACTGAAGGGAACTAATAGCGTAATTAAATTGAATGATAATGTAGGCTATACCAACTGAAGGGAACTAATAGCGTAATTAAATGGAATGATAATGTAGGCTATACCAACTGAAGGGAACTAACAGTGTAATTACGTGGAATGATAATGTAGTCTATACCAACTGAAGGGAACTAATAGCGTAATTAAATGGAATGATAATGTAGGCTATACCAGCTGAAGGGAACTAACAGTTAATTGACAGTTAAATAGGCCAATGTGTGGTCATTAGGCCTACTGACGGTCGATAATGATAGTGGTTGAAATTTAAAATGACAGACAATGTCGGGGTAGCCTATAATTTAAGACACTCGAGGGTGCCCTTCCTTGCAAGTTAGAAGGCCTTACAATTTAAATGCTGCATAATGGCACAGCATTTCATAACTTTACTTGTGGAAAGTTGATATGTTGATTTATGCGGGCTTAACTCGGGTCGGAATCCCCCTATTGAGAATATGAAAGGGAGGATACTATTTTATTGTATCAGAAACTAATGTTGTGAGTTCTTATTTGAGACCTGCAAGCTGTTCACGCGTATGTGATGGGCTCACTAGTTTGTTTAACTGACTCCGTGGTTGGAAAGTGACGTGCCCTCGGGGCCTTATCACGATCATTTAGATATTGATGTCATTATCGACCGAGAAGGGCTATTTGTTTGTCTAGTTAAAAACGTTTGATTAGATCATTATGTTTGAAATATTAAACATGACAGTATCATTTGCATTATCAGTGGTGAGCACTAGATTTGACAATATTGGATTTGCCTGTAGGCCTCAGTCACAGTGATGAGTGTTCAAGCCCCAGTTAGCCTACTTGTGTTAAATTACCCTTAAAGTCATATTATTAAGCACTCATATTTCGCTTTGGTCGTTACATTTCGTTTCCGTTCAAATAAACCCAGGGCTCTCTGTATCATGCTGAATTGTCCGTAATGTTAGGCCTACCCAACAAGAAATTGTATCACTGCTAAAGTGTTATTAAGTGAACGACTGGGACATCACAGCGTCGGAACCGAAAGAGCAGATGGATAGGCCTACAAGTGTACCAGAATGGTCATGTTTTGGAGGGAAAATGACCTCCCAGCTGCCCACATCAACATTCATGTGATTGCAGGAAATATCAATTTTGGTCAAATTTCCTTTCATTATAAAATACAAATAAAATAACAATTAAGTGTAAGTGAAAAAATATTTAATTACATCCAAAAAGTCTTTATAATAAAAACCGAATAAAACATGTAAATATGCAAAACAAAGAAAGGCAGAACAGAAGACGTGTGTGTAAAGTGTGTCCTTCGAATGGAGGCAATGAAACAGTACCTACTGGTCGATGGATGTTTCTCTGTTCCCTCTCTCCTCCTCTCTACCGCTCCACCGCAGTAACAACAGTTTGTCGTGACGCGGAGGGACGCACATAGTAGGTATTGAGAACACATTGATGATGAAAGAAGATGTAATATAGCATACGAAAAGTAACATCGTCCCAGGATGAGCGAGATTAGTAGAAAAATCAAGTTCCGCCTCTCATACGGAAGGCGAACATCAGTCGCTCTCTAAGTTCCAACATATCGACGTCAAGGTCAAGGCACTTGGATCCAACCGTCGACCATGCAATGCAACATGACGCATCCCAGAGGCTGTATGTCAGGAGAACATCGTCAGCTAGTTATTTGTCAGTTAGTCGGAGGCTCGGAGCACCAACGTTATTATTCCTCTTGGTTAGTGTCTGAATGTGACGAGGTGGAACCGTTCGATTTACGGTCGACGTCTCGAGACCTCTCCTGCTCCGAAAGCTGCTCGCTCGACGGGATGGAGTTCTTCTTCGGACGGCCTTTTGGTTTGGTTGAGAGTCCAGTCCTCCTCCTTGTAGAACCTGTACAGTGGAAACGATTCAAGTTTCAGTTAAAACAGTTCAATAGTCCGCAATGAAACGGTTTAGTCCTACCATAAAACCAAGATAACTGACAAGTCATTCTCCTCCTTGTCATATTATTCAAGAATAAATAAGAACTTACTATTTTCTTCCATTTCATTCTTCTGTTCTGGTACCAGGTCTTGACTTGTAGTTGACTCAGATCCCAACACTCAGCTAGATCTATTCTACATGAACAAAGACAGAAGCGATTAGAGAGAATTCCTTTACATTCTCTAATAGCACACTATAACGCTGCCCTGAACTAAAAGCAGTCGATAGGCAATGGTAATAAAGGAGGATATTTTCTTTGGTTTCATCAGTCATAACAGCAGATAAGCATTTGCATGTTTTATTTCTGTCTGTCACTTTTTTCCGCACATCAGCAATAACTGGGCTTGGGGATAAACGAAGTTGATTGAATTAATTTGAATACCTGTCTGGTGTTGAAAGGTACTTTTGTTTCTCAAATCTCTTCTCCAGGCCCATGAGCTGTAGCTCAGTGAAGACTGTCCTGCCCGTCGGCCCTTTTTGGTCTTGCTGCTGCCGTCGCCGACGTGCTCCAGCTTGCTTCGGAGGTGGAGGTCCAGCGGGAGGTGGTGGGAGGCCGAGCCGTGGTGCAGGCCTGGAGCCCCAGATAGGAGAGCAGAGCCTAACGGTGATCCAAGTGAACAGAGAGTGGCGACATGGGGAACTTCAGGATACCCGACTGGTCGGCCTTCAAAACTGCAAGTCAAAGTCCAACAATATCACATTTAAATGGAATTATTCTAGGTCTAGACGAAGATAATTCATTTAACAATGCCTATAAGCTGCACACTTGACTATTAGCTTGGCAATTACAAACTAATGATGACAGTTTTATTGGTCAAATAAAGGTTAACATGAATACAGAGAAATGTTACTAAAACATTTTATTTTATAATATTATTAGTAGTAGTATTATTGTATTGTTATAACTGTATTATTTTAATAATAGTTAAGTCATAGTTGTATTATTGTATTGTTATATCTGTATTATTTTAATAATAGTTAAGTCATAGTAGTATTGTAGCCTATTTAAGATGTTATTACATTATACTACGATAGGCCACACAAATAAGAATAATTTAATTGTAAAATGGTAGCATTATTTTAAATTATGGTAATACTTATAACAATAGAATTTATTATAAACATTATATATGTATATTCTTATTAACAATAAAATATATAATTTCAATCAATGTCATATGTAACCAAATGCATCTACTTTCTAGTGGAAATATTGACACGCAAGGTGACCTCATACTACTACTTTCTAGTGGAAATATTGACACGCAAGGTGACCTCATACTACTACTTTCTAGTGGAAATATTGACACGCAAGGTGACCTCATACTACTACTTTCTAGTGGAAATATTGACACGCAAGGTGACCTCATACTACTACTTTCTGGTGGAAATATTGACACGCAAGGTGACCTCATACTACTACTTTCTAGTGGAAATATTGACACGCAAGGTGACCTCATACTACTACTTTCTGGTGGAAATATTGACACGCAAGGTGATCTCATACTACTACTTTCTAGTGGAAATATTGACACGCAAGGTGACCTCATACTACTACTTTCTAGTGGAAATATTGACACGCAAGGTGACCTCATACTACTACTTTCTAGTGGAAATATGACACGCAAGGTGACCTCATACTACTACTTTCTAGTGGAAATATTGACACGCCAAGGTGACCTCATACTACTACTTTCTAGTGGAAATATTGACACGCAAGGTGACCTCATACTACTACTTTCTAGTGGAAATATTGACACGCAAGGTGACCTCATACTACTACTTTCTAGTGGAAATATTGACACGCAAGGTGACCTCATACTACTACTTTCTAGTGTGTTTTCCGCCCACCAACACATCTTCCCTGAGACAAATTCATATGACCCGTATGACGGCTGAAATGCATAAATAGTGCAAGGACAAGGACTAGTTTTACAAATCGCATCACCAATCAATGTAAACACGTGTACTAGGTTTTGGCCTTTCTAGGGAGTTTTTCCTAGCCACCGTGCTTCTACACCTGCATTGCTTGCTGTTTGGGGTTAGAGGCTGGGTTTCTGTACAGCACTTTGAGATATCAGCTGATGTAAGAAGGGCTTTATAAATACATTTGATAGATTGATTGATTGATAATACCACACTGGAAAAGGAACATGAGTCCAATACTCTGAAGGCAGAGACCCGCTGCGTGAAACTTAAGGCCCGCATCGCCCTTTCTAAAGTCTGGTGACCCAGTGTGAACATTCGTTCGAGTGGAAACATTCACAAGACAAACTTGTCTACATTTTTTTGATACAGCAATATATACTTTTGAAACCTTCTTAAAGATCCAATGAAATTACAATGTTGTTTTTGAAATACGGTGACTAAATTAGGGTGCCCGAATGGCGCAGCGGTCTAAGGCGATGCAGTGCAAGAGGCGTCCCTGGTTCGTATCCAGGCTGTATCACATCCGGCCGTGATAGGGAGTCCCAATTCGCCCGGGGTAGGCCGTTATTGTAAATGAGAATTTGTTCTTAACTGACTCTCCTGGTTAAATAAAAAGGCACGCGCTGGTAACGCGCTTCTCTCGGGTTGCTTATTTTGGGGTGCATCAGAGAAACCGTTGGTTGACTTTTGCCCTATAACCTACTATTTGTAGCCTATATATACACATTTGAAACGTTATGCACTTTCAATAAGTAAATAGTACCAGAAACACGAATGTAAACAGGCTCATATTTAAAGAAGCATTAAATCAACTTGTTTTACGAGCGCCATTTGGGACAATTACTGCCTGAACGAAACAAAAGCATTCATCTGGAGTAGGGTTTCCCACACTCGGCCCTGGTCTAAAGAAAACTATATAACAAAGACTTATTGCAAATACAATCTCATTTTTCGGATACACACCTCCATCTTAAAACAAGCTAGAATCAAAAGCAGTGCATCTTACCCAGGTGGTTGTGGTATGGCCGTGCCGATAACAGAGCTTGTACTCCGAACTTGAGCAGGTCCCCTGCCGGGGTAGACACCTTGTGGTGGTCGGTCAGAATCTCTTCGATCATGAAGCTCCGGTAGCGATGTGAGTGGGAGCGGTGGTCGGTGTAAGCCTCCGGAAGATAGTAGTGAGCCCCCAAATCAAAGGGATGCTGCATGGTTCAGTTCGGTCAGCGGGAGAGACCGAGTGCAATAAAAACGTTAATTTGTCTTCCTCCTTGGGTAGTCTATCTATACCGTAGAGACATGCATTCACATTTAAACAGCCGCCCCTTCTCACTTTACAACTCTGGGAGAGAATAAGTCACTCGAATGCAGGGCTGGAAGTTAACATCCTCAACTGGACACTGAAATAAGCCCGTCCTGATTCTGCGGGGTGGCTGAATCCGACGTGTCCTCTTCTTATTATCTCCTTCAATTTAAACTTCTCAACCCGTTTCTTTGCTGAAACCCAGCTATGCAGATTGCAATATGGAACCAAACGTCTTCAAAGTGTCATCCTAACGTTTAATTTCCGGCCAATATCAAGTAATGCAGTCTACCCCTGTTTACTGTAGGCTATAGCGTCGCCGAGAGTATGCATGGAGGACAGCAGAGGCTTATAAGAGAGTTCCCTTTCTATGCCCTTCCCCTCCTTAGACGAGCCTCTCAGACCCGAGGAAGGAAACATCTATTAACACTACTTTGCATGCTAAAATAGGCAAATTATTTAAGCAAATTAGTAGGCATGTATTTGGTTTGGACACATTAGCCTGCCTATCTACTTTTGGCCAGAGAAAGCAAGAGAGATTTATTGTGCACAATGTTGAAGGAATGCTGGTGTGAGATGGTCAATTCAAAGGGCCCAATGGTCTTTGAAATGCATTTTACAATGAATGTTAAAACATTTTGTTGTAGAAAGTAAACATTTCGATTAAATATATCAGGGAAATGTATACAAATGTAGGCCTATGCAGTTTGTTAAAGACATGCAATTCATTCACACCCAAACACTGAACAACACCAGATCAGGTCATGCAACATTGTTTAGAAATGGAAATATACACTGATGGCCGGAAGCATCAATCTGTTAGTTTGCTTCATTAATGACGACTCGCTCCAGCAGGTATATCTCACTGGTCACCATAGCAGCACCCACCCGTAGCACGCGCTCCAGCAGGTATATTTCACTGGTCACCATAGCAGCACCCACCTGTAGCACGCGCTCCAGCAGGTATATCTCACTGGTCACCCCCAAAGCCAATTCCTACTTTGGCCGCCTTTCCTTCCAGTTCTCTGCTGCCAATGACTGGAACAAATTGCACAAATCACTGAAGCTGGAGACTCATATCTCCCTCACTAGCTTTAAGCACCAGCTGCCAGAGCAGCTCACAGATCATTGCACCTGTACATAGGCCATCTGTAAATAGCCCATCCAACTACCTCATCCCCATATTGTTTTGTTTTTTTGCTCCTTTGCACCCCAGTATCTCTACTTGCACATTCATCTTCTGCACATCTATCATTCCACTGTTTAATTGCTAAATTGTAATTACTTCGCCACTACGGCCTATTCATTGCCTTATCTCCCTAATCTTACCTCATTTGCACACACTGTATATATATTTTTTCTATTGTGTTATTGACTGTAAGTTTGTTTATTCCATGTGTAACTCTGTGTTGTTGTTTGTGTCGCAGTGCTTTGCTTTATCTTGGCCAGGTCGCAGTTGTAAATGAGAACTTGGTTAAATAAAGGTGAAATTAAATTAAATTTTAAAAAACTCCATCACTCTTTAACTTCTATTTTACATTATAGTTAAAACAAACTTACAAATCTCACATGTTCAGATATACACTACATGACCAAAATTATGTGGAGACCTGCTCGTCAAACATCTCATTCCAAATCATGGGCATTAATATGGAGTAGGTCCCCCTTTGCTGCTATAACAGCCTCCATTCTTCTGGGAACGCTTTCCACTAGATGTTGGAACATTGCTGCGGGGACTTGCTTCCATTCAGCACAAGAGCATTGGTGAGGTCAGGCACTGATGTTGGGCGATTAGACCTGGCTCGCAGTCGGCGTTCCAATTCATCACAAAGGTGTTCGATGGGGTTGAGGTCAGGGCTCTGTGCAGGCCAGTCAAGTTCCTCCACACCGATCTCGACAAACCATTACTGTATGGACCTCACTTTGTGTACGGGGGGCATTGTCATGCTGAAACTGTTGCCACAAAGTTGGAAGCACAGAATCATCTAGAATGTCCTTGTATTCTAAAGCAATAAGATTTCCCTTCACTGGAACTAACAGACATGGCACGAACCATGAAAAACCGCCCCAGACCATTATTCCTCCTCCACCAAACTTTACAGTTGGCACTATGCATTGGGGCAGGTAGCGTTCCCCTGGCATCCACCAAACCCCGATGGTGAAGCGTGACTCATCACTCCAGAAAACGTGTTTGCACTGCTCCAGAGTCCAATAGCGGCGAGCTTTACACAACTCCAGCCGACGCTTGGCATTGCACATGGTAATCTTAGGCTTGTGTGCGGCTGCTCGACCATGGAAACCCATTTCATGAAGCTCCCACCGAACAGTTCTTATGCTGACGTTTCTTCCAGAGGCAGTTTGGAACTCGGTAGTGAGTGTTGCAACCGAGGACAGATGATTTTTACGTGCTACACGCTTTAGCGCTCGGCGGTCCCGTTCTGTGAGCTGAGCTTGTGTGGCCTACCACTTTGTGGCTGAGCCGTTTTTGCTCCTAGCCCTTTTCACTTTACAATAACAGCACTCACAGTTGGCCGGGGAAGCTCTAGCCGGGCAGAAATTTGACGAACTAACCTGTTGGGTTCATGAGTGGTGCAGCGGTCTAAGGCACTGCATCTCAGTGCTAGAGGTGTCACTACAGACCCTGGTTCGATTCCAGGCTGTATCACAACCCGGCCATGATTGGGAGTCCCAAAGGGCGGCATACAATTGGCCCAGCGTCATCCGGGTAATGGTTTGGCAGGGGTAGGCCCTCATTGTAAATAAGAATTTGTTCTTAACTGACTTGCCTAGTTAAATAAATACAATTGTTGGAAAGGTGGCATCCTATGACGGTGCCACGCTGACAGTCACTGAGCTCTTCAGTAAGGCCATTCTAATGCCAATGTTTGTCTATGGAGATTGCATGGCTCTGTGCTCGATAGTATACGCCTGTCAGCAACGGGTGTGGCTGAAATAGTCGAATCCACTAATTTGAAGGGGTTGGACACCCCTTCATCTGTATATATAGTGTATATAGTGTATATAGTGCATCTGTATATATAGTGTAGCTTCAAGTTGAAACTGGACATGACTATCCATCCACCAACACCACACTGAAATAAATTACACAAGGATTGTCCATGACTACTGGCTGGGTCTGTTGCTTTGTCACATAATCAATAATTCATTATTTGATTACCAGTTTTTTAAGTTAATTTACAGGGTTAGCTTGTAAAGTGGTATAATGTTTGCTAATGCTAGGCTTTAAGTTAATTTACAGGGTTAGCTTGTAAAGTGGTATAAATGTCTGCTAATGCTAGGCTTTAAGTTAATTTAACAGGGTTAGCTTGTAAAGTGGTATAATGTTTAATAATGCTAGGCTTTAAGTTCATTTACAGGGTTAGCTTGTAAAGTGGTATAATGTTTATTAATGCTAGGCTTTAAGTTAATTTACAGGGTTAGCTTGTAAAGTGTATAATGTTTAATAATGCTAGGCTTTAAGTTCATTTACAGGGTTAGCTTGTAAAGTGGTATAATGTTTAATAATGCTAGGCTTTAAGTTAATTTACAGGGTTAGCTTGTAAAGTGGTATAATGTTTAATAATGCTAGGCTTTAAGTTCATTTACAGGGTTAGCTTGTAAAGTGGTATAATGTCTGCTAATGCTAGGCTTTAAGTTAATTTACAGGGTTAGCTTGTAAAGTGGTAAAATGTTTGCTAATGCTAGGCTTTAAGTTCATTTACAGGGTTAGCTTGTAAAGTGGTATAATGTTTAATAATGCTAGGCCTCAAATACTGGATAGTATACTGAACAAAAATATAAACGCAACATGCAACAATTTCAAAGAGAGTTACAGTTCATAGAAGGAAATCAGTCAATTTAAATAAATTCATTACGCCCTAATCTATGGATTTCACATGACTGGCCATAGATGGGCCTGGGAGGGCATAGGCCCACCCACTTGGTAGAGAAATGAACATTCAAATCTCTGGCAACAGCTCTGTTGGACATTCCTGCAGTCAGCATGCCAATTGACCGCTCCCTCAAAACTGGCATTGTGTTGTATGACACAACTGCACATTTTAGAGTGGCCTTTTATTGT
Source organism: Salvelinus sp. IW2-2015 (assembly GCF_002910315.2). Classification (NCBI taxonomy): domain Eukaryota; kingdom Metazoa; phylum Chordata; class Actinopteri; order Salmoniformes; family Salmonidae; genus Salvelinus; species Salvelinus sp. IW2-2015. The sequence goes on from NW_019943144.1 coordinate 94,622, forward strand.
CCTCAGCACAAGGGGCACCTGTGTAATGATCATGCTGTTTAATCAGATTGTTGAAATGCCACACCTGCCAGGTCAATGGATTATCTTGGCAAAGGAGAAATACTCAATAACAGGAATGTAAACAAATTTGTACACAAAATTTGAAAGAAATAAGCTTTTTGTGAGTATGGAAAATTCATGAAACACAGCAACAACAAAAACGATATTTCATTTCAGCTCATAAACATGGGACCAAGACTTTACATGTTGTGTTTCTATTGCTGTTCAGTATAGTAGCATAATAAACTCTGAAACCACTGCAGGCTTATATTTCATCACAATGACCATAGGCCTTCGATTATGGCTTCACACATTTGATTTAAAAAACGAATTTCTTGCCTAAAATTAAATATATTAATCCACTGGCATCTTGAGTCGTGCTGGATCAATGCTGATGTTCCCAAAAATGTTGAATGAAATTTAATTAAAAGTTTCCATCTTTACAGAATTGAACCTTTTCTTAAAAATAGTTATTGAGATGTATATTTCTGAATAGACCCGATATGTCGAACCCTTTTTAAAGTGAACCCTCTACAGGGCCTTCAGAAAGTATTCATACCTCTTGACTTATTCCACATTTTGTTGTGTTGCAGCCTGAATTTAAAATGTATTAAATTGATGTATTTATTTCACCCACCTACACACAATACCCCATAATGACAAAGTGAAAATAGGCTTTTAGACATTTTAACAAATTTATTGAAAATGAAATACAGAAATATCTCATTTACATACAGTAAGTATTCTCACCCCTGAGTAAATGCATGTTAGAATCACCTTTGGCAGTGTGCTTGAATGCTTGAAAATATGAAGAGTGGTACTCAGTGATGTGTTCCAAACATAACACTTTGTATTCGGGACACAAAGTTAATTTCTTTGCCAAATGTTTTGCAGTTTCACTATAGTGCCTTATTGCAAAAAGGATGCATGTTTTGGAATATTTGTATTCTGTACAGGCTTCCTTCTTTTCACTCTGTCAATTAAGTTAGTATTGTGGAGTAACTTCAATGTTGTTGATCCATCCTCATTTTTCTCCTATCACAGCCATTCAACTCTGTAACTGTTTTAAAGTCACCATTGGCCTCAAGGTGAAATCCATGAGCGGTTTCCTTCCTCTCCGGCAACTGAGTTAGGAAGGACGCCTGTATCTTTGTAGTGACTGGATGTATTGATACACCCTCCAAAGTGTAATTAATAACTTCACCATGCTCAAAGGGATATTTAATGTGCTATTTTTATTTGTATCCATCTACCAATAGGTGCCCTTCTCTGTGAGGCACTGGAAAACCTCCCTGGTCTTTGTGGTTGAATCTGTGTTTGAAATTCACTGCTCACTGAGGGACCTTACTGATACTTTTATGTGTGGGGTACAGAGATGAAGTAGTCATTCAAAAGTCATGTTAAACAATATTTTTTGCACACAGAGTGAGTCCATGCAACTGATTATGTGACTTGTCAAGCACATTTTTACTCCTGAATTTATTGAGGTTTGCCATAACAAAAGGGTTGAATACTTATTGACTCAAGACATTTCAGCTTTTCATTTTTTATTAATTTGTAAACATTTTCTAAAAAGATAATTCCACTTTATAGGGGTAGGCCAGTGACACAACATTTCTGTCACGCCCTGACCTTAGTATTCTTTATTATTTTGGTTAGGTCAGTGTGTGACAAGGGGTGGTTTGTGTAGTGTCTTGTCTAGGTTTTTTTTGCATGTCTATGGGTTTTTGACTAGTCTAGGTAGTTATATGTCTATGGTTGCCTAGATTGGTTCTCAATTAGAGGCAGCTGTTTATCGTTGTCTCTGATTGGGAACCATATTTAGGCAGCCATATTCTTTGAGTATTTCGTGGGTGATTGTCTATGTGTTAGTTGCTTGTGTCTGCACTTATTATATATAGCTTCACGTTCGTTTTATTGTTTTGCAAGTTTATTCAGTGTTCTTCGTTAATAAAGGTAACGATGTATTCATATCACGCTGCGCATTGGTCCTCCGATCCTTCTTACTTCTCCTCCTCAGATGAGGAGGACGACGAACGTGACAATTTCAATTGAATCTATTTAAAATTTAATCTGTAACACAAGTCAAGGTGTGTGAACACTTTCTGAAGGCCCTGTATGCAACGCAAACCAGCACAGAGAGAAACAAACCATTTGAGTCTGATCTAAACCAATAAACTCTAACAAAATAAATGTCACGTTCGTCGTACTGAGGAGACCAAGGCGCAGCGTGATTTGAAGACCTCCTTCTTTAATAAATGAAGATCACTAAAACACTAAACAAACCGACCGTGAAGCTAATTACAACGAGTGCTGACATGTAACTACACATAGACAACTACCCACAAAACCAAAATGGCAACCTAAATAGGATCCCCAATCAGAGACAACGATAAACAGCTGCCTCTGATTGGGAACCAATTCAGGCCACCATAAACCTACATTACCTAGACATACAAAAATCCCCATAGATAAACAAAAACCCTAGACAGGACAAAAACACACATACCCATCCTCGTCACACCCTAACCTGACCAAAATAATACAGAAAATATAGAAAACTAAGGTCAGGGCGTGACAATAAAACTGTGAAATAGGTCTGTTTTACATTTTCTTTCAATCAGACTGGTATCTGTACGTTTTTCCAGATAGGACTAGCATTAATTTTTGTCATGTGAAATAAATAAACCAATATTTTTCTAACAAATCTAGAATAACTGAACAAAGATTCTGGCAGTATGGAAATAACACATTATAAACCCAAAAGCATTTCAAATACTTCTAGTAAGTTGAACTCAAAGTCAATGAAAATCCATTATTACTTCATATGTTTATGTGGTACTGACTCAAAACTAAATGAGAAGTCGCAAAAACATTTTTTTTAAAGTTATGATAACAAATTAACTTTTTCCCCAGCATGCCCTACTGTAGGTAGATTTTTGGGAATTGTTTTTAATATTTGTGTTTTTGCATGTACATTGAGTCATTGATTGATTAATCTTATGCTACACAAAGATAAATAACATACGTTTTTCTAAACTAATCCAATCATTTAGTTAGAATTTTTGCACCCATTACTGAAATGGTTGTTCCAGTTTATATGTTTTAGCTAGTCTCCGATCACTGTTCCTAACCATGGCAGTCATTGTGAATGTAGGTTGAGGGTGAATACACATTTCTACTGTTGGATATCCTAACTCTGGCTGGATTCCAATAGGAATTACACATTACTTTGCAATCCAGCACAACGTGATTTGCAGGTAGGGTTGAACAATTCTGGTAAATTTCTCAGATTTTCCAGAAATCACAGTCGGAAGATTCCTGAAAATCCTTCAACCAGGACTGGTTGAAAATCTGGTAATTTTGCAGTTCAGGCCACTGTATTAAAGCGAGGCCTCAGAATAAGGCCTTATGAGACATGAGATGAGATGCAATAGCAGAAAGAGTTTCATTATGATTACAACATTCGCCGAGGAACTCACTTGGTGAAGGCAACAGGACTGAAAATGAACGAGTTCAACAACCATGTATGTCTCTGTCTGAGCTCTAGGCTGAAGACAACACAGAGGAAGGCAGATGCTCTCTCTGTAACGATGTGCGCTGAGAGTCGGGAAGCAAGTTCAGGGAGTGAGTGTTTTAACAAATAAACGCAACATAAAACAAAACAAGAAACACGAACAACGCATAAGATTCGTAAGATGGCGCCGGAGCAGAAGACAGACGTTTTACGTGCCCCCAACCGATTGTGTTTTTTTGTTCGTTTATCTGTGTTGTTGTATCTTATTTTTTTACTCTTTTTGTACATAATGTTGCCGCTACCGTCTCTTATGACCAAAAATAACTTCTAGACATCAGGACTGCGGTTTCTCACAACGGACTAGCAGAATCCTTTTTCTTTTTTCACGACTCTGACGAGCCCGAGACGAAGGATATACGGCTCCCTCGGGAACAGGCCCCGAACCCAGTGATCTGCGTGAAGAGGAGGTGGAGAAATAGAGGCCGGAGGGCGGGCTGCCTTCTGAGAAGTCGGAGGCAATCGAATAAACCCCCACTTTCCTCAATTCTGCTAGCAAACATGCAAACTTTGGACAATAAAATGGACGAGTTACTGGGAAGATTAAACTACCAACGGGACATTAAAAACTGTAATATCTTATGCTTCACTGAGTTGTGGCTGAACGATGACAATATCAACATACAGCTGGCTGGTTATACGATGTACCGGCAGGATAGAAGAGTGGCGTCTGGTAAGACAAGGGGCGGCAGTCTATGTATTTTTGTAAACAACAGCTGGTGCACGATATCTAAAGAAGTCTCAAGCTATTGCTCGCCTGAGGTAGTTTCTCATGATAAACTGTAGACCACACTACCTACCGAGAGAGTTCTCATCTGTATTCTTCGTAGCTGTTTACATACCACCTCAGTTAGAGGCTGGCACTTAGATAGCATTGAATGAGCTGTATTCCGCCATAAGCAAACAAGAAAACGCTCACCCAGTGGCGGCGTATCTAGTAGCCGGGGAATTTAATGCAGGGAAACTTAAATCCGTTTTACGAAATTTCTATCAGCATGTTAAATGTGCAACCAGAGGGAAAAGATCTCTGGACAACCTATACTCCACACACAGAGATGCATACAAAGCTCTCCCTCGCCCTCCGTTTGGCAAATCTGACCATAATTCTATCCTCCTGATTCCTGCTTACAAACAAAAATTGGTCAAAGTGGTCAGATGAAGCAGATGCTAAGCTACAGAACTGTTATGCTAGCACCGACTGGAATATGTTCCGGGATTCCTCCGATGGCATTGAGGAGTACACCACATCAGTCATTGACTTCATCAATAAGTATTGATGATATAGTCCCCACAGTGACCGTACATACATACCACAACCAAAAGTAATGGATTACAGGCAGCATCCGCACTGAGCTAAAGGCTAGAGCTGCCGCTTTCAAGGAGCGGGACTCTAACCCGGAAGCTTATAAGAAATCCCGCTATGCCCTCCGACGAACCATCAAACAGGCAAAGCGTCAATACAGGACTAAGATCAAGTCATACTACACCGGATCTGACGCTCGTCAGATGTGGCAGGGCCTGCAAACCATTACAGACTACAAAGGGAAGCACAGCCGAGAGCTGACCAGTGACACGAGCCTACCGTACGAGCTAAACTACTTCTATGCTCGCATCAAGGCAAACAACACTGAAACATGCATGAGAGCACCAGCTGAACCGGAAGACTGTGTGATCATGCTCTCCGCAGCCGATGAGAGTAAAACCTTTAGACAGGTCAACATTCACAGGTCAACCGCCCCCCCCCCCCCGTCTTACCGGAGTGTGCTGTTCTATCTTGCCGATGCAGAGTGTATCCCGCTAGCTGAATATCCATGTCGTCATTCAGCCACGATTCCGTGAAACATAGGATATTACAGTTTTTGATGTCCCATTGGTAGGATATTCGTGATCGTACCTTGTCTAATTTATTGTCCGATGATTGCACATTGGCGAGTAATATTGACGGTAACGGCAGCTTTCCCACTCGCCTTCTGCGGGTCCTAACGAGGCATCCCGCTCTGTGTCCTCTGTACCTGCGTCTCTTCCTCTTGCAAATAACGGGGATGTTGGCCCTGTCGGGTGTTTGGAGAATGTCCTGTGCGTCCTGCTTGTTGAAGAAAAAAAATCTTTGTCTAATCCGAGGCGAGTGATCGCTGTCCTGATATCCAGAAGCTCTTTTCTGCCGTAAGATACGGTTGCAGAAACATTATGTACAAAATAAGTTACAAATAATGCAAAAAACAAACAAAACATAATTGCACAATAATAGCCTACAAATAGGAAGGCAAATCTCTGCTCTCTCTAAGCTCTAGGTTAAAGCCAACACAGATGAATGCAGATGCTCTCTTCGAGCTCTAGGCTACAGCCAACACAAAGAAAGACAGATCACTGCTTTCTCTGAGCTCGAAGCTAATGTCAACTCAGAGGAAAAAAGATCTCTGCTTTCAGGAGACGATTTTGCATGGGTCCTCAGATCCTCAAAAAGTTCTACAGCTGCACCATCGAGAGCATCCTGACCGGTTGCATCACCGCCTGGTATGGCAACTGCTCGGCCTCTGACCGTAGGGCGCTACAAAGGGTAGTGCGTACGGCCCAGTACATCACTGGTGTCAAGCCTCCTGACATCCAGGACCTATATACTAGGTGGTGTTAGAGGAAGGCCCAAAAAATGGTCAAAGACTCCAGTCACCCAAGTCATAGACTGTTCTCTCTGCTACCATACGGCAAGTGATATCGGAGTGCCAAGTCTAGGACCAAAAGGCTCCTTAACAGCTTCTACCCCCAAGCCATAAGACTGCTGAACAACTAATCAAATGGCCACCCAGACTATTTACATTGACCCCCCCCCTTTGTTTGTTTTTACTCTGATGCTACAAGTTGTTTATTATCTATGCATAGTCACTTTACAAATGACCTCGACTAACCTGTACCGCCGCACATTGACTCAATACCAGTACCCCCTGTATATAGCCTCGTTATTGTTATGTAAATTGATTGTTTTACTTTTTAATTTTATTTAAACATTTTACTTTAGTTTATTTAGTAAATATTTTCTTAACTCTATTTATTGAACTGCATTGTTGGTTAAGGGTTTGTAATTAAGCATTTCACGGTAAGGTCCACAGCTGTTGTATTCGGAGCATGTGACTAATAACATTTTATTTTATCTCTGCTCTCTCTGAGCTCTAGGCTGAAGCCAAAACAGAGCAAGACAGATCTCTGCTCTCTCTGAGCTCTAGGTTAAAGTCAATACAGAGGAATACAAATCTCTGCTCTCTCTGAGCTCTAGGCTGATGCCAACATAGAGGAAGACAGATCTCTGCTCTCCGACATTGGTCATACTAATATTTATGTGTTTCTTAATTCCATTATTGTACTGTTGTGAATTGTTAGATACTACTATACTACACTGTCGAAGCTAGGAAGACAAGCATTTCGCTACACCTGCAATTACATCTGCTAAATATTTGTACGTAACCAATACAATTTGATTTGAAGATGATTATAACTAAAGAAAAACAACAGACCGTCGTTCCAGATGGGAACAACTGAGTCATAGTGGGCTGAAAAAGCAACGAGGTGGGCAGAGCCAAGTACGAACTAGCGAGATCCTATTGGCGCGTTCTAGCATGTATTTGCATTATTTTGTTAGGGAACGCCTAGCCTTTGAAGTGCGCATGTGCAATAACTCAATTCGCCTTTTTTCGGCCAAAATCCATCTCGTTATTCTCCCACTGCCGGCCACTGAGCTTCCTGTCTATTTGGCAGTGAGTTGAAACGCCAAGCAGATGCTTCAAATGTATACATCCGGTCAAATATCTGTCTCATTGTTCTATCTGTGACTGTTCTGTGCGTAATTTAGCATTCCATCATGCAGGGCAAGCTAGTGATTTGAAGTCAGTACTCTATATGGAAACAGCCAGTTCAATGTATTGATGTTGCTAGAGATGAATGTGACAGGTGAACAGAAACAAACTAAATTAATTGTTGGTAGCTCTGCCAGTCTATGAAACCAGTAGGTTGATGGGAGAATAATTTTCATATGTTCTAATTATTATCGTTGGTCGAACAGAGTGAAAATGATGTTATCCATGCTGCAAACGGTTATCCTCCGTCCAGAATGACTGGGTTAATCACGACTTTAGGGCACCGCTATTGCTCTGCCGGTAGAGGGCGGCTTGAGAACGTTCATAACAGGCATGACGCCACCGAGTGACAGCGCTGTAAACCTATGAATTGGGCTCTCGAACGTGCCCATGGTCTTCCTCCTACCAGCTCGCTGATGCATCACTCGACATCAGAGAGGCTAACTGGAGAGTCAGGTAAGTAGGGCTAGAATCTGTGGCTTTAGTTGGGAATACACGGAATAACGTTATAGTTTACCACATAGCTGGTTCTATGGCTATCATTAATCTGTTTTTCTGCAATATAAGGCCAGACCAAATTTGCTTCGACCAGGCCTTGGAATGCTAACGTCAGCTAGCTAACTAAACTAAGTTAGCCGTCTCGTTTGCTTTGTGAATTGGCTAGTTAAGATGGCTAGCTAGCTATGAACCCATGTTTTCTATCAAACTACGAGAGGGCTTTATATTGTTGACTAATTACCCAACGGGTTTTAATTTCTTAACTATCTCAGCTTGTGGATATCGTGACTGGCTAGGAGGAACCTATTTTTCTAAAGCGGGGGAATTCAAGCAAAGATTTTTTATAACTAAACCAAGATAGACCACAGCCTGTCGTTTCAAACGGGAACAAATGAGCCATAGTAGACAGAGAAAACCAAGGTGGGCCGAGCCAAGCGCGAGCTAGCGAGATCCTGTTGGCGCGTTCTAGCAGATATTTCCGTTGGAACGCCTACTCTGAAGTGCGCAATAACTCAATTTGCCTTCGCACTCCTAAAGATGCAATGTTTTGAAACTTTGGCAAAGGGTAAAGTCTACAAAACGTAGTCCACTCTGTTAGTAACAGATTGCAGTTTTGCGAACAGATAACTGCATTGAGATCAAATTTTGGAAACGTGGAAACGTCAACCGAATGCTTCACATTTATACATCTGGTGAAATAGCCATCTCATTGTTCTGTGGTTCAAGTGTAACGTTAGCCAGCCAGCTAACTAACTAACATTAGCGGCTTGACTTGAAAAGTGAGCCCACAAGCTATATCGTTCCCTGAAATATTTTGGGTTGTTGTACTTACATTAATACATACAGTGATATATATCCCTAACCCATATATATATATCACAAGATAGACCATATATATATCACACACACTTACTACCGGTCAAAAGTTTTAGAACACCCCCATTTTCCAGTTTTTATTGAAATGTAACCAAGTTCAGTGAATAACCTGGAATGGTACAAAGGTAACGTTAAGCGGTAAACTGCCAGCGGTTAAAAAAAAAAAAAAACGTTTAGGTTACCTAAAACTGAAAAATAATGTACATTTCAGAGTTATACATATTCTTTTCTTCTTCAGGGAACAAGTAATGGGTTAACAACTTAGAGCTGTTCTGCAGCAATGGAAGTAAATTAAGCATTGAAAGTTGATGCTAACAATTCCTACAGGTGTCCCAACATTTGACTTTTTCTACATGTATTTTTTATTTAACTAAGCAAGTCAGTTAAGAACAAATTCTTATTTACAATGACGGCTTACCCCGGCCAAACCCTAACCAGGACGACACTGGGCCAATTGTGCGCCACCCTATGGGACTCCCAATCAGGGCCGGTTGTGATACAGCCTGGAATCGAACCATGGTCTGTAATGATGCCTCTAGCACTGAGATGCGCTACTCTCGCTCTCTGTCTGTATAAAAGCAGTGTTGGAACAGACTGTGTTACCACACCCTCTTAAGCATTATTTGGACAGTATTGTACTGCAGGAAGTAGTATATTGCTATCATAATGGTGAGAAAAGGGCAATTAACAAAGGAAGACAGACCATTATAACCCTTAAAAGTCTAGGTCTTTCCTTTAGAGAAATTGCAAAGAAAGCCAAGGTGTCAGTGAGTACAGTTTCCTACACCATCAAAAGGCACTTGGAAACTGGAGGAAACTGACAGGAAGAGGTCTGGCAGACCCAAAGCCACAACAGAATCAGAAGACAAGTTTCTGAGAGTCAACAGCTTGCGTGATAGGCGGCTCACACGACAACAACTTCAAGCACAGCTTAACACTGGTCGAAGTGAGCAAGTCTCAGTTTCAAATTTGAAGAGAAGACTTCAAGCTGCAGGTTTGACAGGTCAAGTGGTAGTAAGAAAGCCATTGCTAAGTTGGCAAAATAAGAAATAGGTTTGCCTGGGCCATGAAGCACCGCCAGTGGACTACTGAAGACTGGAAGAAGGTCTTATGGACAGATGAATCAAAATGTAAAATCTTCGGTTTATCACTCGGGGTTTGTCGTCGAGTAGGTGAAAAGGTGGTTCCTCAGTGTGTGACACCAACTGTCAAACTTGGTGTAGGAAGCGTGATGGTCTGGGGCTCTTTTGCTGGATCCAGAGTCGGCGACTTGCACAGAGTGAGTGGCACCCTGAACCAAAATGGCTACCAGAGCATTTTGCAGCACCATGTTATACCCTCTGGTGTATGCCTAGTTGGTCAGGGGTTCATCCTACAGCAAGATAATGACCCAGAACATACCTCCAGGCTATGAGGTTCATCCTACAGCAAGATAATGACCCAGAACATACCTTCCAGGGCTATGGGGTTCATCCTACAGCAAGATAATGACCCAGAACATACCTCCAGGCTATGAGGTTCATCCTACAGCAAGATAATGACCAAGAACATACCTCCAGGCTATGAGGTTCATCCTACAGCAAGATAACGACCCAGAACATACCTCCAGGCTATGGGGTTCATCACAGCAAGATAACGACCCAGAACATACCTCCAGACTATGAGGTTCATCCTACAGCAAGATAACGACCCAGAACATACCTGCAGACTATGGGGTTCATCCTACAGCAAGAATGACCCAGAACATACCTCCAGGATATGGGGTTCATCCTACAGCAAGATAATGACCCAGAACATACCTCCAGGCTATGGGTTCATCCTATAGCAAGATAATGACCCAGAACATACCTCCAGACTATGGGGTTCATCCTACAGCAAGATAACGACCCAGAACATACCTCCAGGATATGAGGTTCATCCTACAGCAAGATAATGACCCAGAACATACCTCCAGGCTATGAGGTTCATCCTACAGCAAGATAATGACCCAGAACATACCTCCAGACTATGGGTTCATCCTACAGCAAGATAATGACCCAGAACATACCTCCAGGCTATGAGGTTCATCCTACAGCAAGATAATGACCCAGAACATACCTCCAGGCTATGAGGTTCATCCTACAGCAAGATAATGACCAGAACATACCTCCGACTATGGGGTTCATCCTACAGCAAGATAATGACCCAGAACATACCTCCAGGCTATGAGGTTCATCCTACAGCAAGATAATGACCCAGAACATACCTCCAGGCTATGTCAGAACTACCTTAGAAGGAAAGATGTAGTCTTCAAATCATGGAATGGCCAGCACAGTCTCCAGACTTAAACCCCATGGAGCTGGTTTGGGATGAACTGGGCAGAAGGGTGAAAGCAAAGCAACCTACAAGTGCAACACATTTGTGGGAATTTCTGCAACAATGTTGGGAAGAACTTTCTGAACAATATTTGATTTCCATTGTAGAAAGAATGCCACGAGTGTGTTTAGCTGTTATGTCTGCAAAAGGTGGCCAAAAGGTATTACATTTTGTTAAATAAAATAAATCCATTACATTTTTTTTTTGTCTCCAATTGTTTGGTAGCCTAGTGGTTAGAGCATTGTACTAGTAACCGAAAGGTTGCAAGATCGAATCCCGAGCTGACAAGGTAAAAATCTGTCGTTCTGCCCCTGAACAAGGCAGTTGTTCTAAAACTTTTACTTTTACCTGATTACCAGTCAAAAGTTTGGACACACCTACTCATTGAAGGGTTTTTATTCTTCTATTTTCTACATTGTAGAATAATAGTGAAGACATCAAAACTATGAAATAACATATGGAATCATATAGTTACCAAGAAAGTGTTACATCTAAATATATTTTAGATTCTTCAAAGTAGACACCCTTTGCCTTGATGACCGCTTTAAACACTCTTGGCATTCTCTCAACTAGCTTCACCGGGAATACATTTCCAACAGTCTTGAAGGAGTTCCCACATATGCTGAGCACTTGTTGGCTGCTTTTCCTTCACTCTGCGGTCCAACTCATCCCAAACCATCTCAATTGGGTTGCGGTCAGATGATTGTGGAGGCCATGTCATCTGACGCAGCACTCTCCTTATTGGTCAAATAGCCCGTACACAGCCTGAAGGTCATTGTCCTGTTGAAAAACAAAGGATAGTCCCACTAAGCGTAAACCAGATGGGATGGCGTTTCGCTGCAGAATGCTCTGGTAGCCATGCTGGTTAAGTGTGCCTTGAATTCTAAATAAATCACAGACCGTGTCACCAGCAAAGCACCCCGTACACCGTCACACCACTTCCTCCATGCTTCACGGTGGGAACCACACATGCGGAGATAAGTGTTTTTAGAAAATAAAAACCTTTTTTTACTGGTTGGCATAAGATGTGGAACACGTGTCTTTGGGTGCTTGTGGAGGCAGTGGTCCCAGCTGTGAGAAGAAAGTAAAATGTTAGCTAGACATGCCATGTTTTTATCTTGTCTGAGGCTCTATCTGCCAAGGCCTAGCTATGACAGCCTTCTATCCGTCACCTCCACCAGTGTGGCAACCATAACCTCCTGCCAGTAAAGTTTCCATATCTTCTTGGCTCTTTCTCAATGAGCTAATGTTTGGCTTTATGTTCTGGGAAAAAATACAATATGATGGTTATGATATGATTTATGTGTCTATAATTAATTAACTACCATCTAGCTAGCTGGATAATAATAGAATAGAGTGTAATGGGGTTGAAGGAAATAACTGATGGTTAGGTTCTAGTTATGTGAGCAGAGTCGACTCTTGTCATTGTAGGTCGTTGAGTAACTGGGGGATACGTAGCTAGGGTTTTGTTATACAGTAATGTGGGGCCCTGTTGTGTTATACACCACAGTAATTTGGGTTATACACCACAGTAATGTGGGTTATACACCACAGTAATGTGGGGCCCTGTTGGGTTATACACCACCCTGTTGTGTTATACACCACAGTAATGTGTGGCCCTGTTGGGTTATACGCCACAGTAATGTGGGGCCCAGTTGGGTTTATACACCACAGTAATGTGGGCCAGTGGTTTATACACCACAGTAATGTGGGGCCCTGTTGTGTATTACACCACAGTAATGTGGGGCCCTGTTGGGTTATACACCACAGTAATTTGGGGCCCTGTTGGTTATAACCACAGTAATTTGGGCCCTGTTGGTTATACACCACAGTAATTTGGGGCCCTGTTGGGTTATACACCACAGTAATTTGGGGCCCTGTTGGGTTATACACCCAAGTAATGTGGGCCCAGTTGGTTATACACCACAGTAATGTGGGGCCAGTTGGGTTATACACCACAGTAATGTGGGGCCCTGTGGGTTATACACCACAGTAATGTGGGGCCCTGTTGGGTTATACACCACTGTAATGTGGGGCCCTGTTGGGTTATACACCACAGTAATGTGGGGCCCAGTTGTGTTATACACCACAGTAATGTGGGGCCCTGTTGGGTTATTAGCCAAAGCATCCCACTATGTTAGGACAGAGCATAGCACCCTGCATCCTACTGCTGGCTTGCTTCTGAAGCTAAGCAGGTTGGTCCTGGTCAGTCCCTGGATGGGAGACCAGATGCTGCTGGAAGTGGTGTTGGAGGGCCCGTGGAGGCACTCTTTCCTCTGGTCTAAAAAAAATATCCCAATGCCCCAGGGCAGTGATGGGGACATTTCCAAGTGTAAGCTGCTGTCTTTGGGATGGGACATTAAATGGATGTCCTGACTTTCTGTGGTCACTAAAGAGCCCATGCCACTTATCATAAGAGTAGGGGTGTTAACCCTGGTGTCCTGGCTTAATTCCCCATCTGGCCCTCATACCATCATGCTCACCTAAAATTGAATAAATATGTTATAGCTAGCTATCAATCATGAGCTAAAATAGGTTCTCCATTTAAAGGATTTCTTGCGTTTGCTTTGACACACGTTCATTCACAATTTGCAATAACCTGGCTACACTTAACAAAACTACAGTTTACATGCACATCAATATCCCGGTTATGAGAAGCCTGGATAAGATGCTTGGAAAATGCTGATCTTAGATGGGGCACTGTGTTATGTCAACACCTTTCCTGTTTACCGTTTTTCACCAGCTCTGTTTTGGTTTGACCAATCAGATGAAAACATCCCAACACCTATGATATGCCAATCACTGAAAAAAGGAGGCTATACCTGCGCAGTTCCATCCGCCATAATAACTCCATCGTTATTTTGAGTTTTACACTACTGGACTGTATATCCTACTGGCTTAGGTTACGTTCACCCCTAATTTAGATACATTTCTGCTTATAATTTCCGACATTTGGTAGGCCATATTACCTTGGGACATTTGGTAGGCCATATAGCTTGGGACATTTGGTAGGCCATATAGCTTGGGCATTTGGTTGGCATATACTGGACATTTGTAGGCCATATACTTGGACATTTGGTAGCCATATCGTTGGACATTTGGTAGGCCATATAGCTTGGGACATTTGGTAGGCCATATAGCTTGGGACATTTGGTAGGCCTATAGCTTGGGACATTTGGTAGGCCATATAGCTTGGACATTTGGTAGGCATATAGCTTGGACATTTGGTAGGCCATATAGCTTGGACATTTGTGGCCATATACTGGACATTTGTAGGCCATTTGTTTGTCAACTATAGTTAGATTACATGCAGCTTCTCTTCTGTCTTAACTTGTTGACCTGGCCTAGAAGACTACATAAATGAGTCTTCACCAGATTGTCTTACATTGATCTAATGAATGTGTTTAGTAATCTTAGTAACACCTGTGAAGTGACTTGTTTCCTTTAGGGACCGGGAGAAAAGGCATTAACTCCAAAACAGTGGAAAGATTGTTCCTGTACAAAATGTCCCAATATCATCAGTTTGACCGGTTTTAAGGAAATGAAAAGTTGAGAACTAAGAAACACGTTTCTGATAAGACTTCAGTTTGTCTTGGGTGCATATTTATGTGGTCTGCTTGCATAAGTGTTAAAGACACGCTCATTCACCTTTTCTCAAGAGATGCTGAAAAAAATCCTATTTCTCCACTCCTGTTCCCGAGACAAAATTCAAATTTGTTGTCTAATTTTTAGGGTTAATATTAATTAGTCTACATGTGAGAGGGTATAGGCCTACAGTCAGTGTCCACATTCTAGTTAGTATTGCATGTGTTCACCTAACCTCATGACCAAACACAGACTTCTCTGAGGGTCATAATCTTCTGAAGTCTTCAGTGGTGTCAATGTGCATTCCATAGGAAGTGCACCCCTATTGATAAAACTAACAACAATATGGTTAGATATGCGAGACATATACTTCTATGTTTCTGTTCCGCTCTCTGGATGATTTCTACTGTGTATCTCTTTTAGTTGGGAAGGATGTCAACCCTGATAACATGGTCTTTAACCCGTTAGATATTAATGAAGCCAAGGATATCAACCCTGATAACATGCTCTTAACCCGTTAGATATTAATGAAGCCAAGGATACCAACCCTGATAACATGCTCTTTAACCGTTAGATATTAAGAAGCCAAGGATACCAACCCTGATAACATGCTCTTTAACCCGTTAGATATTAATGACGCCAAGGATACCAAACCTGATAACATGGTCTTTAACCCGTTAGATATTAATGAAGCCAAGGATACCAACCCTGATAACATGGTCTTTAACCCGTTAGATATTAATGAAGCCAAGGATACCAACCCTGATAACATGTCTTTAACCCGTTAGATATTAATGAAGCCAAGGATGTCAACCCTGATAACATGCCTTTAACCCGTTAGATATTAATGAAGCCAAGGATACCAACCCTGATAACATGGTCTTTAACCTGTTAGATATTAATGAAGCCAAGGATGTCAACCCTGATAACATGCTCTTTAACCCGTTAGATATTAATGAAGCCAAGGATATCAACCCTGATAACATGCTCTTTAACACGTTAGATATAATGACGCCAAGGATACCAACCCTGATAACATGCTCTTTAACCCGTTAGATATTAATGAAGCCAAGGATACCAACCCTGATAACATGCTCTTTAACCGTTAGATATAATGAAGCCAAGGATGTCAACCCTGATAAAACATGGCTTGAACCCGTTAGATATTAATGAAGCCAAGGATGTCAACTCTGATAACATGGTCTTTAACCCGTTAGATATTAATGAAGCCAAGGATACCAACTCTGATAACATGGTCTTTAACCCGTTAGATATTAATGAAGCCAAGGATGTCAACTCTGACAATCATGCTTTAACATGTCTCGTTATAATGCTGTTCACCACAGTAGAACTTGACGATTGGGAGGAGGGTCCATTTTTGTTCATAAACGTTTTCAAGTCTTTGTAAGAGAGGACCTCACACTGACATCTAACATTGATGTTGAATCTTTTCATAGAAAGTCCTTCCTGTTCATTTCTTGGTGGTAAAAAGTGTTAATCTATCAGTCACACAATTCTGACATTGATAGTTTCATTGATATCCTTGCATCAACCTTGGATTTGATTAATAATGAAGATAAAATGTTCTTACTGTCAGGTGATTACACCATAAATGTATTTAAATGTGAGAACCACAGACTGACATGACTTTCTGAATAGTTCATACTTCAGATATCCCTGTCCCCTCATCTATACGCCCACAGACTGACCAGTTCATCTGCCTCCCTTATTGATCATACTCTTTCCTATTCGTTGAATTATGTGGCTGATAAAAGTATTCTTTATGCCGACATTTGTGACCACTTTCCAATTTTCCACTTCTCTTTGGCAGCTAGAAATGAACAGATGGGAATGATTAGTAGCATTAAATGTAGAATTTTGAACTAAAGTAATTAGGAGAGCTTTAAGATGTTGATTGATCATATTTCATGGTCAAATGTTTATAATCAGGCTGATGTAGAGTCTGCTTACCAGACTTTTCCCTCACATCTTTCAACTCTGTATTTAACCACTGCTTTTCCTTAGTTAACCACTGCTTTTCCTTAGTTAACCACTGCTTTTCCTTAGTTAACCACTGCTTTTCCTTAGTTAACCACTGCTTTTCCTTAGTTAAACCATGTAAGAGAGCAGCAGCAGGGTTCTGGAAACCTTGGTTCACAACCGGTCTCAAAACACCCCCAAAATAATACACACAACTAGTTGAATAAAAGGTTTCTAAATCCCTCTCCCTGAATTCTGCAAATAACAAAAGGACCAATTTGCTAAAATTTCTAAACCTGTTTTTGCTTTGTCATCATGGGGTATAGTGTGTAGGTTGAGTATTATTTTATCCATTTTAGAATAAGGCTGTAACGTAACAATGTAGAATTTTCTTGTTTGCTATGGTGGAATTGCATCCTAAAGTGTCAGTATTACTATCCAGTCTCTCTCTCAACAGATGCTGTGAGGTGGGTCAGACAGGTGCCAAGGTTCCTCTGTTTCCTCTGCTCAGTGGGATGAGGTAGTAGGTTCGACCAGGTTCCTCTGTTTCCTCTGCTCAGTGGGATGAGGTAGTAGGTCAGACAGGTGCCAAGGTTCCTCTGTTCCTCTGCTCAGTGGGATGAGGTAGTAGGTTCGACCAGGTTCCTCTGTTTCCTCTGCTCAGTGGGATGAGGTAGTAGGTCAGACCAGGTGCCAAGGTTCCTCTGTTTCCTCTGCTCAGTGGGATGAGGTAGTAGGTCAGACAGGTGCCAAGGTTCTCTGTTTCCTCTGCTCAGTGGGATGAGGTAGTGGTTCGGACAGGTTTCCTCTGTTTCTCTGCTCAGTGGGATGAGGTGGTGGATCAGACCAGGTGCCAAGGTTCCTCTGTTTCCTCTGCTCAGTGGGAAGGGTAGTAGGTCAGACCAGGTGCCAAGGTCCTCTGTTTCCTCTGCTCAGTGGGATGAGGTAGTAGGTCAGACCAGGTGCCAAGGTTCCTCTGTTGCTCAGTGGGATGAGGTAGTAGGTCAGACCAGGTGCCAGGTCCTCTGTTTCTCTTGCTCAGTGGGATGAGGTAGTAGGTTCAGACCAGGTGCCAAGGTTCCTCTGTTTCCTGCTCAGTGGGATGAGGTAGTAGGTTCGACCAGGTTCCTCTGTTTCCTCTGCTCAGGGGGATAGGTAGTAGGTAGACCAGGTGCCACGGTTCCTCTGTTTCCTCTGCTCAGTGGGATGAGGTAGTAGGTTCAGACCAGTGCCAAGGCCTCTGTTTCCTCTGCTCAGTGGGATGAGGTAGTAGGTTCACCAGGGCACGTTCTCTTGTTTCCTTGCTCAGTGGGATGAGGTAGTAGGTCAGACCAGGTTCCTCTGTTTCCTCTGCTCAGTGGGATGAGGTAGTAGGTCGACCAGGTGCCAAGGTCTGTTTTTCCTCTGCTCAGTGGGATGAGGTGTAGTCAGACCAGGTGCCAAGGTTCCTCTGTTTCCTCTGCTCAGTGGGATGAGGTAGTAGTTCAGACCAGGTGCCAGGGTTCCTCTGTTCCTCTGCTCAGTGGGATGAGGTAGTAGGTCAGACCATGTCACGGTTTCCTCTGCTCAGTGGATGAGTGGTGGGTAGCAACAGGTGCCAAGGTTCCTCTGTTCCTCTGCTCAGTGGGAGAGGTAGTAGGTCAGACCAGGTGCCACGGTTCCTCTGTTTCTCTGCTCAGTGGGATGAGGTGTAGGTGACAGGTGCCAAGGTTCCTCTGTTTCCTCTGCTCAGTGGGATGAGGTATATTCAGACCAGGTGCCAAGGTTCCTCTGTTCCTCTGCTCAGTGGGATGAGGTAGTAGGTTCGGACAGGTGGCCAAGGTCCACGTTCCTCTGTTTCCTCTGCTCAGTGGATGAGGTAGTAGGTCAGACCAGGTGCCAAGGCTTCTCTGTTTCCTCTGCTCAGTGGGATGAGGTAGTAGTACCAGGTGCCAGGTTCCTCTGTTTCCTCTGCTCAGTGGGATGAGGTAGTAGGTCAGACCAGGTGCCAAGGTTCCTCTGTTTCCTCTGCTCAGTGGGATGAGGTAGTAGGTCAGACCAGGTGCCAAGTTTCCTCTGTTTCCTCTGCTCAGGTGGATGAGGTAAGTAGGTCTCGACCAGGTTCCTCTGTTTCCTCTGCTCAGTGGGATGAGGTAGTAGGTGACCAGGTGCCAGGTTCCTCTGTTTCCTCTGCTCAGTGGGATGAGGTAGTAGGTCAGACCAGGTTCCTCTGTTCCTCTGCTCAGTGGGATGAGTAGTAGGTCAGACCAGGTGCCAAGGTCCTCTGTTTCCTCTGCTCAGTGGGATGAGGTAGTAGGTCAGACCAGGTGCCAATTTCTCGTTTCCTCTGCTCAGTGGGATGAGGTAGTAGGCAGACCAGGTGCCAAGGTTCCTCTGTTTCCTCTGCTCAGTGGGATGAGGTGGTGATCAACCAGGTCCAAGGTTCCTCTGTTTCCTCTGCTCAGTGGGATGAGGTAGTAGGTCAGACAGGTGCCAGTTCCCTGTTTCCTCTGCTCAGTGGGATGAGGTAGTAGGTCAGACCAGGTGCCAAGGTTCCTCTGTTTCCTCTGCTCAGGGGGATGAGGTAGTAGGTCAGACCAGGTGCCAAGGTTCCTCTGTTTCCTCTGCTCAGTGGGATGAGGTAGTAGGTCAGACCAGGTGCCAAGGTTCCTCTGTTTCCTCTGCTCAGTGGGATGAGGTAGTAGGTCAGACCAGGTTCCTCTGTTTCCTCTGCTCAGTGGGATGGAGTAGTAGGTCAGACCAGGTTCCTCTGTTTCCTCTGCTCAGTGGGAGAGGTAGTAGGTCAGAGGTGCCCAAGGTTTCGCTCTGTGTCTCTGCTCAGTGGGATGAGGTATGTAGTCAGACCAGGTGCAAGGTTCCTCTGTTTCCTCTGCTCAGTGGGATGAGTGGTGATCAGACCATGCAGGTTCCTCTGTTTCCTCTGCTCAGTGGATGAGGTAGTAGGTTCGACCAGGTGCCACGGTTTCCTCTGCTCAGTGGGATGAGTGTGTGGGTCAGACCAGGTGCCAAGGTTCTCTGTTTCCTCTGCTCAGTGGGATGACGGTAGTAGTCAGACCAGGTGCCACGGTTCCTCTGTTTCTCTGCTCAGTGGATGAGGTAGTAGTCCACCAGGTGCCAGGTTCCTCTGTTTCCTCTGCTCAGTGGGATGAGGTAGTGGTCAGACCAGGTGCCAAGGTCCTCTGTTTCCTCTGCCTCAGTGGATGAGGTGTAGGTCAGACCAGGTGCCAAGGTTCCCTCTGTTTCCTCTGCTCAGTGGGATGAGGTAGTCAGGTCAGACCAGGTTCCTCTGTTTCCTCTGCTCAGTGGGATGAGGTAGTAGGTCAGACCAGGTGCCAAGTCCTCTGTTTCCTCTGCTCAGTGGGATGAGGTAGTAGGTCAGACCAGGTGCACAGGTTCCTCTGTTTCCTCTGCTCAGTGGGATGAGGTAGTAGGTCAGACCAGTGCCACGGTCCTCTGTTTCCTCTGCTCAGTGGGATGAGGTAGTAGGTGACCGGTTCCTCTGTTTCCTCTGCTCAGTGGGATGAGGTAGTAGGTCAGACCAGGTGCCACGGTTCCTCTGTTTCCTCTGCTCAGTGGGATGAGGTAGTAGTCAGACCAGGTGCCAAGGTTCCTCTGTTTCCTCTGCTCAGTGGGTGAGGTAGTAGGTTGGAATAGTTTTAGGGTCACACCTACACTGGAGATAACTGTACACCTACTGTCTTTCTCAATGTGTCAACCACCAAGGCATCACGGTCAATCTCCTCTTATGGTCATTGTAAAAGTTAATATTCTGAACACATTTGCTGTGTGTTTGAGAATGAACAGGAAGAAATCATCAAAGTACATCATGAACATTATGAAGTCATTGTCTATCTGCTGAGCGCGTGTGAGGTAGTGAGATTGTAATTGTTGTGGGGTAGTGATTTTACCCTGATCAGAAGATACTGTACAATCTATTGCCTTCCCTGACCAGCAGAACTACTCTCAGGCAGCCATGTTTTTTCTGTTTTCTGTGTTGATGACCGTAGCCTCCATTCATATCCCCACAACTAGAACAACCTTCAGAGCTCTGGAGTTGTCTATCTTGGGGTTAGGGTACTTGTCTCTGTGTCAAAGGACCCTGGTGGAACATGGTATCATTGATAAATGTATACGTTTTGTGGCGTGGTTATCATTCTGTCAAGGCCCTCTCTCAAAACCAACTACCTGCTGTACTAGGAGCTGACTAGCTGAGGCTGTACTGGACTAGGGGCTGGACTAGCTGAGGCTATACTGGACTAGGAGCTGACTAGCTGAGGCTATACTGTCCTAGGAGCTGACTAGCTGAGGCTATACTGTACTAGTGGCTGGACTAGCTGAGACTACTGTACTACTTGCTGGACCTAGGAGCTGACCTAGCTGAGGCTATACTGTACTAGGGGCTGACTAGCTGAGGCTCGTACTGTACTGAGGACTGACTGGCTAGCTGAGGCTGTACTGGCTAGGAGCTGACTAGTCTAGCTATACTGGACTAGGAGCTGACTAGCTGAGGCTATACTGTCCTAGGAGCTAGACTAGCTGAGGCTATACTGTACTAGGAGCTGACTAGCTGAGGCTATACTGTACTAGGAGCTGACTAGCTGAGGCTATACTGTACTAGGGGCTGACTAGCTGAGGCTATACTGTATTAGGAGCTGGACTAGGGGCTGACTAGCTGAGGGTATACTGTACTACCTGCTGTACTAGATCCTTGATGAAAACCTGCTCCAGAGCACTCAGGACCTCAGAATGGGTGAAGGTTCACCTTCCAACAGGACAACGACCCTAAGCTCACAGCCAAAACAACGCAGGAGTGGCTTCGGGACAAGTCTCAATGTGCTTGAGTGGCCCAGCCAGAGCCCGGACTTGAACCCGATCGGACATTTCTGGAGAGACCTGAAAATAGCTGTGCAGCAACGCTCCCCATTCAACCTGACAGAGCTTGAGAGGATCTGCAGAGAAGAATGGGAGAAACTCCCCAAATACAGGTGTACCAAGCTTGTAGCATTATATCTAAGAAGACTCGAGGTTGTAATCGCTGCCAAAGGTGCTTTAACAAAGTACTAAGTAAAGGGTCTGAATACTTATGTAATTGTGATATTTCTGTTTTTATTTTTTAATAAATTAGTGTCTAAACCAGTTTTTGCTTTTTCTTTATGGGTTATTGTGTGTAGATTGAGGGGGGGAACAAGGTATCATTTTGTTGCTTCAGAAATCAATTTTCTGCATGTTCCATTTTGGTGTAACAGAGTTACACTACTGTTCAAACGTTTGGAGTCACTTAGAAATGTCCTTGTTTTTGAAAAATAGGGGGAGGGGATTGTCCATTAAAATAACATCAAATTGATCAGAAATACAGTGTAGACATTGTTAATGTTGTAAATGACTATTGTAGCTGGAAATGGCTGATTAAAAAAAATATATATTTATATCTACATAGGCGTACAGAGGCCCATTATCAGCAACCATCACTCCTGTGTTCCAATGGCACGTTGTTAGCTAAGTTTCTGATTTTAAAAGGCTAATTGATCATTAGAAAACCCTTTTGCAATTATGTTAGCATAGCTGAAAACTGTTGTGCTAATTAAAGAAGCAATTAAACTGGCCTTCTTTAGACTAGTTGAGTATCTGGAGCATCAGAATTTGTGGGTTCGATTACAGGCTCAAAATGGCCCGAAACAAGGCCTTTCTTCTGAAACTCATCAGTCTATTGTTCTGAGAAATTGCCAAGAAACTGAAGATCTCGTACAACGCTGTGTACTAGTTTGAGGTGAGGGAGAAAGTGTGGTGGAACAAGTATTGTTAAGTATCTTGCTAGCTGGTTCGAATGATCTGTTAGCTAGCCAGAGAAATGTTGAGCAACATTAGCCAACTTAATTGATAAAATAATTGAGTTTATGGTGTGAAAATTGGCTGGCTACAAAAGTCAGACAGCTAACGTTACAACATCAGATGAGCTAACATTAGTAACCTAACCAATTCGCTATAGTATTAACTGGTAACATACGACTCCTTGCCGTTCCTCAAATTACAACGTGTTAGTTGCTTACTGGACCCTGCACTGTGAAATGTTAGCTAACGAACAAACTATTATCTGTGAACTAATGTTTTCCCTCTACAGTATGTGGTTAATTTTCAGAATGAGAGAATTAGGTGAAAATGAGACGCTGCTTGTTATTAAACAAGTGTATCTGGGCCTGGTTTAAGATGGATGTCTCTATAGAGGTGAAAGGAACAAACAAGTGTAGCTGAAGCTGGGCCTGGTTTAAACTGGGCCTGGTTTAAGATGGATGCCTCTAAAGAGGTGAAAGGAACAAACAAGTGGATCTGGGCCTGGTTTAAGCTGGGCCTGGTTTAAACTGGGCCTGGTTTAAACTGGGCCTGGTTTAAACTGGGCCTGGTTTAAGCTGGGCCTGGTTTAAGCTGGGCCTGGTTTAAGATGGATGCCTCTATAGAGGTGAAAGGAACAAACAAGTGTATCTGGAGCTGGGCCTGGTTTAAACTGGGCCTGGTTTAAACTGGGCCTGGTTTAAACTGGGCCTGGTTTAAACTGGGCCTGGTTTAAGCTGGGCCTGGTTTGAACTGGGCCTGGTTTAAGCTGGATGCCTCTATAGAGGTGAAAGGAACATCACACACTTCCCCTCTTTCTCACTTCTTCAGTACAGTGGATAAAAGGGGTATGCCAGGTGTCCTCTCTGCTTGACAGAGATCAATAATGCCAACAAAGGGTATCCTGCTCTGCTGGCACATTGTAGAACAGATGTCCACAGACAGAAAGTGTGCAATGTAATAACCTGCAGACAAAATATTGTTTTTGTTGTGTTGAACTTAACAGTAACACGTGTGTGAAGGGGGATTATTACATTTTTTACTCTGTGAATGTTATTTTTGCACACATGTAGCCTTGATGATCGATGTCTACTATGATAGTATAGTACTATATATATTATAGTGCCCTCTATAATAGAGCAAAAATAGATTGCCTGTTTGTTTCAAATCCAAATTGTATTAGTCACATGTGCAGAATACAACAGGTGTAGGTAGACCTTACAGTGAAATGCTTACTTATGAATGAGTTGCCTCTGCCAATAAAAACAATGTCCTCTCTGGGCAGCTTTAAAATGTCTTCTGTGCCCATATGAATAACCCCTATGATGTAACTGTAATGACGAGATCGATGTTCTATGTTTTATTATTTCGCTGCCATACTGTGTTGGATCTTGTCTAGCCATCTTGTCTCAAGAGGACCACAATGGAAATAAGTCCCAGACTTTGTGTGTTATCCTCCATGATTTTATTCATGTGCATGTATGGCTTTTTCAAGTTTTATGTGTGCTTGTTTTTTTTTAAATGGTTGAATTAATAAACTAAACTACGAGCCCCTAACCAACAATGCAGTTTCAAAAAAATACAGATAAGATATAAAAGTAAAAAGTTATTAAAGAGCAGCAGTAAAATAACAATAGCGAGACGTCAGTTGAAGTCAGAAGTTTACATACACTTAGGTTGGAGTCATTAAAACTCGTTTTTCAACCACTCCACACATTTCTTGTTAACAAACTATAGTTTTGGCAAGTCGGTTAGGACATCTACTTTGTACATGACACAAGTAATTTTTGCAACAATTGTTTATAGACAGATTATTTCACTTATAATTCACTGTATCACAATTCCAATTCTAAATTGACTGTGCCTTTAAACAGCTTGGAAAATTCCAGAAAATGATGTCATGGCTTTAGAAGCTTCTGATAGGCTAATTGACATAATTTGAGTCAATTGCAGGTGTACCTGTATTTCAAGGTCTACCTTCAAACTCAGTGCCTCTTTGCTTGACATCATGGGAAAATCAAAGAGATCAGCCAAGACCCCAGAAAAAAAATTGTAGACCTATAAGTCTGGTTCATCCTTGGGAGCAATTTCCAAACGCCTGAAGTATAAATACCATGGGACCACGCAGCCGTCATACCGCTCAGGAAGGAGATGCGTTCTGTCTCCTAGAGATTAACGTACTTTGGTGCGAAAAGTGCAAATCAATCCCAGAACAACAGCAAAGGACCTTGTGAAGATGCTGGAGGAAACGGGTACAAAAGTATCTATATCCACAGTAAAACGAGTCCAATATCGACATAACCTGAAAGGCCGCTCAGCATGGAAGAAGCCAATGCTCCAAAACCGCCATAAAAAAGACAGATTACGGTTTGCAACTGCACATGGGGACAAAGATTGTACTTTCTGGAGAAATGTCCTCTGGTCTGATGAAACAAAATTAGAACTGTTTGACCATAATGACCATCGTTATGTTTGGAGGAAAAAGGGGGATGCTTGCAAGCCGAAGAACACCATCCCAACCGTGAAGCACGGGGGTGGCAACATCATGTTGTGGGGGTGCTTTGCTGCAGGAGGGACTGGTGCACTTCACAAAATAGATGGCATCATGAGGGAGGATAATTATGTGGATATATTGAAGCAACATCTCAAGACATCAGTCAGGAAGTTAAAGCTTGGTTGCAAATGGGTCTTCCAAATTAACAATGACCCCAAGTATACTTAAATGGCTTAAGGACAACAAAGTCAAGGCATTGGAGTGGCCATCACAAAGCTCTGACCTCAATCCTATAGAAAATTTGTGGGCAGAACTGAAAAGGCGTGTGCGAGTGAGGAGGCCTACAACTTGATTCAGTTACACCAGCTCTGTCAGGAGGAATGGGCCAGAATTCACCCAACTTATTGTGGGAAGGTTGTGGAAGGCTACCCGAAACGTTTTACCCAAGTTAAACAATTTAAAGGCAATGCTACCAAATACTAATTGAGTGTATGTAAACTTCTGACCCACTGGGAATGTGATGAAAGAAATAAAAGCTGAAATAAATCATTCTCTCTACTATTATTATGACATTTTTTACATTCTTAAAATAAAGTGGTGATCCTAACTGACCTAAGACAGGGAATTTTTACTAGGATTAAATGTCAGGAATTGTGAAAAACTGAGTTTAAATGTATTTGGCTCAGTGTATGTAAACTTCCGACTTCAACTCTATATACAGGGGGGTACCGATACAGAGTCAATGTGCGGGGGCACCGGTTAGTTGAGGTAGTATGTGCATGTAGGTAGAGTTATTAAATTGACTATGCATAGATGACAACCGAGAGTAGCAGTGGGGGGGGGGGGGGGGCAATGCAAGTAGTCTGGGTAGCCATTTCATTAGATGTTCAGGAGTCTTAAAACTGACTTGCCTAGTTAAATAAATAAATTATGGCTTGGGGGTAGAAGCTGTTTAGAAGCCTCTTAGACCTAGACTTGGTGCTCCGGTACCGCTTGCCGTGCGGTAGCAGAGAGAACAGTCTATGACTAAGGGAGGCTGGAGTCTTTGACAATTTTTAGGGCCTTCCTCTGACACCGCCTGGGATAGCGTCAATCAAGACAAAGGAGATGCAGGGCAGCGGTACCGGAGCACCAAATCTAGTACCAAAAGGCTTCTTGACAGCTTCTACCCCCAAGCCATAAGACTGCTGAAAAGCTCATCAAATGCCCCCCCCTCCCCTAGTGCATAGTCACTTTAACCCCACCTACATGTACATATTACCTCGACTAACCTGTACCCCTGTACATTGACTCGTTACCAGTACACCCTGTATACAGCTTCGTTGTTATTTTGTTGCTCTTTTATTTTTTACTTTCGTTTTAGTTAATATGTTCTTAACTCTTTATTTTTCTTCACTGAATTGTGGGTAAGTACGCATTTCACGGTAAGGTTGTATTGTAAAGTGTTGATCTCATATTTCATGAGCTGAAATAAAAGATCTCAAATGTTCCATGTACAAAAAGCTCATTTCTCTCAGATTTTGTGCACACATTTGTTTACATCCCTGTTAGTGAGCATTTCTCCTTTGCCAAGATAATCCATCCACCTGACAGGTGTGGCATATCAAGAAGCTGATTAAACAGCATGATCATTACACAGGTGCACCTTGTGCTGGGTGAAATAAAAGGCCACTCTAAAATGTGCAGTTTTGTCACACAACATAATGCCCCAGATGTCTCAAGTGTTCCGTGCCATTAGCATGCTGACTGCAGGAATGTTCACCAGAGATGTTGCCTGTATACTCACCAGACATGTCACCCATTGAGGTTGTTTGGAATGCTCTGGATCAACGCATGTACGACATCGTGTTCACAGTTCCCACCAATATCCAGCAACTTCGCACAGCCATTGTGGCCTGTGGAATGTTGTCCCACTCCTCTTCAATCAACAGCCTGATAAACTATATGCGAAGATGTGTTACACTGCATGAGGAAAATGGTGGTCACACCAGATACTGATTGGTTTTCTGATCCACGCCCCTACCTTTTTTTTTTTAAGGTATCTTTGAGCAACAGATGTGTATCTGTATTCCTAGTCATTTGAAATTCATAGATTATGGGCTGATGAATTGATTTCAATTGACTGATTTCCTTATAATCAAATCAAAGTTTATTTGTCAAGTGCGCCAAATACAACAGGTGTGTAGACCTTACAGTGAAATGCTTACTTACAGGCTCTAACCAATAGTGCGAAAAAAGGTGTGTGTGTGTGTGTGTGTAGATAAGTAAATAAATAAAACAACAGTAAAAATACATTTGAAAATAACAGTAACAAGGCTATATACAGACACCTGTTAGTCAGGCTTATTGAGGTAGTATGTACATGTAGGTATGGTTAAAGTGACTATGCATATATGATGAACAGAGAGTGGCAGTAGCGTAAAAGGAGGGGTTGGCGGGAGGTGGGACACAATGCAGATAGCCCGGTTAGCCAATGTGCGGGAGCACTGGTTGGTCAGGCCAATTGAGGTAGTATGCACATGGATGTATGGTTAAAGTGACTGCATATAAGATAAACAGAGAGTAGCGGCAGCGCAAAAGAGGGGTTGTAATGTAAAGTTGTCCGGGTAACCCTAACCCTAACCTGTTCAGAAGTTTTATGGCTTGGGGGTAAAAACTGTTGAGAAGCCTTTTTGTCCTAGACTTGGCACTCCGGTACCGCTTGCCATGCAGTCGTAGAGAGAACAGTCCATGACTGGGGTGGCTGAGAACTATAACTCAGTAAACTCTTTTAAATTGTTGCATGTTGTGTTTATATCCATTATACATGTGCGGTATACAGAAATGTGTCCATTGTTTTTTTAGCTTGCCCTGAGCATTTCCATGTATATTTTGTTCCTGAATAAACAGTCCCCTCCAGTGGTTTAATGAAGAATTGCAGGCAGCTGATTCATTACGAAACGCCCATTTTACGTCATCAGTAGGCGACAGAATGAGGTGAAAGGTATCCCACCGTCTGTCTACTGTTAGGGCTATTCGGTATCCTTGGCGCGTCCCTACCCTAAATCCTAACCCTGACCTTAACTCCTACCCGTATCCTAACCGTAGCCATAACCCTTACCTAACCTTAACCCTTACCGTAACCGTTTAAAATATCTACTTCAATGGGTGACGTCAGTGTCGGGACGTCCCATGGATCCCAGATAGCTACGACCATATTTCAACCTGCTTTTAACCCATTTTCGGAAGCAGCAGAAGTCTGGGAGAGTTGAAAATTTGACAGGACAATGAATATCAACAGACTTATAGCTTTATCTAAATCTGTTACATTTGGAAAGATTTTAACATCTAACGCAAGACATGCGACGAAAGAAGTCACCTTACCTCACCGAACCATCAGAACTCATGCTAGGAAGCTGGGCTACGCCAAGGACCTGTTCCTTGGCAAAGTAAACAAAGTAAGCGACTAGCTAGCTAGTTATTTATGTATTATGCTTTTTTAATTCTACATAATGAATACAATGTTGATTTAGCCGTACTGTCTAAGAAATATGTGATAGCTTGCTCAGTTATTGTCAGTTAGAGCCACCCATAGCCATCTTTCCGTTGTTATTGTCAGCTGTCACCTCTAGCCAGATGCAAGCCATTTTCTGCCTTGGAAGACAATGAGGAAATCCTCAAAGCCAGTAGCTAGCTTGTCATAATAACCCAGAAGGATAAATTAACCAAGTATCTGATTCTTATTGTGTGTCTCTCCTCCAGGCAGAGTGCTTTCCCTATCCAGAGATTGGAAATGAAGAGCTGGAGGAGATCAACTCGTTTGTTGCTCCGGTAGAGAAATTCTTCGCTGAAGAGGGTGAGACTGAGAGAAGAGACTGCTGTCCTTATACAAGACTCAGATTCAAAGTGTGGTTCTATTCTAATAGACCTTCATACTAATACATTGTTAATAGAGACTGTTACTTTCAGTGCTGTTTTATTCTAAGAGACCTTGTCTAGTCACCCCAGTCAGTGTTATTGTTTTAGTTAAAATAATCTGCTAAATTGCATTTTATTCTGAGAGACATTCTAAGAGACTTTATGTTTCATGGATAAGTATCGTTGTATTCTGAGACTGTGTTCCAGTGTTGTATTCTGAGACTGTGTTGTATTCTGAGACCTGTCCTTGTATTTCAGTGGACTCCAAGCGTATCGACCATGAAGCTAAGATTCCTCCAGAGACTCTGAACGGACTGAAGGAGCTGGGACTGTTCGGTATCCAGGTGCCTGAGGAGTATGGTGAGGAGTTTAATATCAGAGGAGTATTGTAAGGTCACAGACTGTACAATAAACATTAGGCCTATCGCTTGTAAGGTCTTCATACTGTATCAGAGACCATCTTGTTACTTCTGGACACACATTGTAACATGACGCCACTCAACATAACTTCCTGTCTCTTCCTAGGTGGCCTGGGTCTGTCCAACACCATGTATGCCCGACTAGGAGAGATCATCTCTCTGGATGGATCCATAGCAGTTACACTGGCTGCCCACCAAGCCATCGGACTCAAGGTAAAGAGTCCTGCAGCGATGGATTCAAGGCTGTTTCTTTTTATCTGTGTTGTATAATGTTACTGCTGTTTGTGAACCTGTGATGTCTTGCTGTGTGTTAGGGGATCCTGATAGCCGGTAGTGAGGAGCAGAAGACTAAATATCTCCCCAAGCTGGCTTCAGGAGAACATGTAGCAGCCTTCTGTCTCACTGAGCCTGGCAGGTACGTACCGTCTGTTTCACTGGGCCTGGTAGGTACGTACCGTCTGTTTCACTGGGCCTGGCAGGTACGTGCCGTCTGTCCCACTGAGCCTGGCAGGTACGTACCGTCTGATCTCACTGGGCCTGGTAGCGTACGTACCGTCTGTTTCACTGGGCCTGGTAGGTAACGTACCCGTCTGTTTCAACTGGGCCTGGTAGGTAGTACCGTCTGTTTCACTGGCCTGGTAGGTACGTACCGTCTGTTTCACTGGGCCTAGGTAGGTACGTACGTCTGTTTCACTGGCCTGGTAGGTACGTACGCGTCTGTTTCACTGAGCCTGGCAGGTACTTACCGTCTGTATTCATGGGTCCTGGTAGGTAGTACGTCTTTTTCACTGAGCCTGGCAGGTATGTACCCGTCTGTTTCACTGGCCTGGTAGGTATGTACCGTCTGTCCCACTGAGCCTGGTAGGTATGTACCGTCTGTCCCACGAGCCTGGCAGGTATGTCCGTCTGTTTCACTGGGCCTGGTAGGATGTACCGTCTGTTTCACTGGGCCTGGTAGGTATGTACCGTCTGTCCCACTGAGCCTGGCAGGTACGTACCGTCTGTTTCACTGGGCCTGGTAGGTACGTACCGTGTTCACTGGGCCTGGTAGGTACGTACCGTCTGTTTCACTGGGCCTGGTAGGTACGTACCGTCTGTTTCACTGGGCCTGGTAGGTACGTACCGTCTGTTTCACTGAGCCTGGCAGGTATGTACCGTCTGTTTTTCACTGGGCCTGGTAGGTACGTATCTCTGTTTCACTGAGCTGGCAGGTATGTACCGTCTGTTTCACTGGGCCTGGTAAGGTTTGTACCGTCTGTCCCACTGAGCTGGTAGGTATGTACCGTCTGTCCACGAGGCCTGGCAGGTATGTACCGTCTGTTTCACTGGGCCTGGTAGGTATGTACGGTCTGTTTCATTGGGCCTGGTAAGGTATGTACCGGTCTGTCCATGAGCCTGGCAGGTACGTACGTCTGTTTCACTGGGCCTGGTAGGTACGTACCGTCTGTTTCACTGAGCCTGGCAGGTATGTACCGTCTGTTTCACTGGGCCTGGTAGGTACGTACCGTCTGTCCCACTGAGCCTGGTAGGTACGTACCGTCTGTCTCACTGAGCCTGGCAGGTACAGTACGAACCTACTGCAACACTCCATTGTTAATGCTAAATTGTAATTATTTTGCCACCATGTTGTGTTATTGACTGTAGGTTTATTTATGTGTACTTCTGTGTTTGTGTTTATGTTTGTTTATTCCATGTGTAACTCTGTGTTGTTGTTTGTGTCGCACTGCTATGCTTTATCTTGGCCAGGTCACAGTTGTAAATGACAACTTGTTCTCAACTAGCTGGTTAAATAAACTAGCTGATTAAATAAACTAGCTGGTTAAATAAACTAGCTGGTTAAATAAACTAGCTGGTTAAATAAACTAGCTGGTTAAATAAACTAGCTGGTTAAATAAAGGTGAAATAAAATACACAACCTGCTGAAATCATCCTGAACTCTGGATGACATCATTCTGCTTTTCGACCAGTCACATCATCTGGATCTGTATGCCGTAAAGCTGCTTTTTAGCCACTGAAAAGCTTTCCAGCTTGACAGAAGTGGTTGTGTATTTTAAAGCTTGGTTTTGTCACGTTCTCTGAATCTGTTTCACGTGGATCCTGTATGTTTCAGTGGGAGTGATGCTGCGTCCATTCAGACCAAAGCCACCCTATCAGAAGACAGGAAAACATACCTGCTCAACGGGTCAAAGGTGACACACGTTATCCTCCTACCTGTGTTTTGCCTGTCAGTCATGTGTTACTGCTGTTGGTACTTTGTGTTTGTGCTATGATGATTCAAGCTAAAGGACAGTTGTGTGACTGTATTTCCATGCTGTCCAGATCTGGATCTCCAACGGGGGGTTTGCAGACCTGCTGACGGTGTTTGCTCGTACGGAGGTGGTAGGAGAGGATGGAGTGAAGAAAGATAAGATCACTGCCTTCATCGTAGAGCGAGCCTTCGGAGGGATCACCAGCGGAAAACCAGAAGACAAACTAGGCATTAGGGGGTCTAACAGTAAGATCACATCTAGGCATTAGGGGGTCTAACAGATCACATCTAGGCATTAGGGGGTCTAACAGATCACATCTAGGCATTAGGGGGTCTAACAAGATGCACATTCTAAGGGCATTAGGCGGGTTGCTAACTAGGTATCAACATTCTAGTGCATTAGGGGGTCCTAAACAGAATCACATGCTACGGCATTAAGGGGTTCTAAACAGATCACATCTAGTGCATATTAGGTGGGGTCTTAAAAGATCACATCTAGGATTTAGGTGGGATCTACAGATCAACAAGGAATTAAGGGGTCTACGACACATCTAAGGCATTAGGGGGTCCTACAGATCACATCTTAGGCATTTTAGGGGGTCTAACAGAGATCACATCTAGGCATTAGGGGGTCTAAAAGTCAAAGATTAGGCTAATCACATCTAGGCCATTAAGGTGGTTTAACAGATTCACATCAGGCATTTAGGGGGTCTAACAGATCACCATCTAGGCATTAGGGGGGTCTAACAGATCACATCTAGGCATTCCGGCATCTGGGGCAGTCTAACAGATGCACATTCTTAGGCATATAGGGGGTCTAACAGTAAGATCACATCTAGGCATTAGGGGGTCTAACAGTAAGATCACATCTAGGGCATTAGGGGGTCTAACAGGTAAGATCACATTCTAGCATTAGGGGGTCTAACAGTAAGATCACATCTAGGCATTAGGGGGTCTAACAGTAAGATCACTCTAGGCATTAGGGGGTCTAACAGATCACATCTAGGCATTAGGGGGTCTAACAGATCAACATCTTAGGCATTAGGGGGTCTAACAGATCACAATCTAGGCATTAGGGGGGTCTAAACAGATCACATCTATACGCTGCTGTTGCATTTGTGGTCTCAAGTAGCTTCTGTTGGTAAGCCTAGGGGAGTAAATGACATACTTCTGTTGGTGTTAGCCTAGGAGTAAATGACAGTACTTCTGTTGAGTGTTAGCCTAGCGGAGTACATGACAGTTACTTGTCTGTTGGTGTTAGCCCTAGCGGAGGTAAATGACAGTACTTCTGTGTGGTGTTAGCCTAGGCGGAGTAATGAACAGTACTCTGTTGGTGTTAGCCTAGCGGTAGTAATACAGTACTTTGTTGGTTTGTAGGGCTCTAAGCGGAGTAAAATGACAGTACTTCTGTTGGTGTTAGCCTACGCGAGTAAAATGACAGTTACTCTGTTGGTGTTAGCCTAGCGCGAGTAAATGACAGTACTTCTGTTGGTGTTAGCCTAGCGGAGTAAATGACAGTACTTCTTCTGGGTGTTAGCCTAGCGGAGTAATGAACAGTACTTCTGTTGGTTGTTAGCCTAGCGGAGTAAATGACAGTACTGTCTGTTGGTGTTAGCCTAGCGGAGTAAATGACAGTACTCTGTTGGTGTGTTAGCCTAGCGGAGTATAATGACAGTACTTCTGTTTGGTGTTAGCCTAGCGGAGTAAATGACAGTACTTCTGTTTGGTGTTAGCAGCTACGCGGAGTAAAATGTACAGTTACATCTGTTGGTCGTTAGCCTGCGGATGTAAATGACAGTACTTCTGTTGGTGTTAGCCCTAGCTGGAGATAAATGACACGTTACTTCTGTTGGTGTTAGCCTAGCGGAGTAAAGTGACAGTAACTTCTGTTGGTGTTAGCCTAGCGGAGTAAATGATGAAACAGTACTTCTGTTGGTGTTAGCCTAGCGGAGTAATGACAGTACTTCTGTTGTGTTAGCCTAGGGCGAGTAAATGACAGTACTTCTGTTGGTGTTAGCCTAGCGGAGTAAATGACAGTACTTCTGTTGGTGTTAGCCTAGCGGAGTAAATGACAGTACTTCTGTTGGTGTTAGCCTAGCGGAGTAAATGACAGTACTTCTGTTGGTGTTAGTGTAACAGTATAACTTAAAACGCCCCTCGCCCCAACACGGGCGCGAACCAGGGACCCTCTGTGCACACATCAAACAACTGACACACCACGAAGCATCGTTACCCTCCCATCGCTCCACAAAAGCCGCGGCCTCCTTGGAAGAGCAAGGAGCAACACTACTTCTAGGTTTCAGAGCAAGTGACGTAACTGATTGAAACGCTACTAGCGCGTACCGGCTAACTAAGCTAGCCATTTCACATCCGTTACACTAAGCCTAGCGGAGTAAGATGCCAGTACTTCCTGTTGTGTTAGCCTAGCGGAAGTAAATGGACAAGTACTTCTGTTGGTGTTAGCCTAGTGGAGTAAATGACAGTACTTCTGTTGGTGTTAGCCTAGTCTAGAGGTAATCACGGAAAGCCAGAGGTAAAACTGGGCATCAGGGGATCCAACAGTAATATATATATATATATATATATAAATACAGAGACCAATAATACCTGTTCTCCTTGTGTGAACTCATTCACTCCTCTTCAGGGATTTAAAAGTATTGTAACAAGATAACTGTAGCAGTCAGTTAGCCGAGGGAAAGCCCTGTTGTGTACCATTCACTATAACTGATGTGTTTCTGTCCCCCAGCATGTGAAGTGTCGTTCGACAACTGTCCAGTCCCTGTGGAGAATGTAATAGGAGAAGTAGGAGGAGGCTTCAAGGTGATGTCACTTCCCTTTTCCCTCTGTTATATGCTAGTGATGTGCAGTTATTTTTCAACGTCTCTTTTCACTAGCTGGAGAGTCATTATTTTTTATTTTATTTAACTAGGCAAGTCCGTTAAGAACAAATTCATATTTACAATGACAGCCTACCCCGGCCAAATTGTGTGCCGCCCTATGGGACTCCCAATCACAGCCGGTTGTGATACAGCCTGGAATCGAACCAGGGTCTGTAGTGACGCCTCTTGCACTGAGATACAGTGCGTTAGACCGCTGCGCCACTCGGGAGCCCCTGATTAGTTTTTCTGAGTGATTTGTTAATTTTAGTCGTTCGTTTGACCTACTAGTGCTGGCCGCAATGAGTCCAACAGCAGGATTAATAGATGCTCAGCGGCTCCAGAGACTTGCTCCGACCACCGACTGTCTGTCCTGTGCTCCGACCTCCGACTGTCTGTCCTGTGCTCCGACTGTCTGTCCTGTGCTCCGACCACCGACTGTCTGTCCTGTGCTCCGACTGTCTGTCTGTCCTGTGCTCCGACTGTCTGTCCTGTGCTCCGACCACCGACTGTCTGTCCTGTGCTCCGCCACACGACTGTCTTGTCTGTCCTGTGCTCCGACCACCGACTGTCTGTCTGTCCTGTGCTCCGACCACCGACTGTCGTCTGTCTGGTCTTCTGTCTGTCTGTCTGTCCTGTGCTCCGACCACCGACTGTCTGTCTGTCCTGTGCTCCGACCACCGACTGTCTGTCCTGTGCTCCGACTGTCTGTCCTGTGCTCTGACTGTCTGTCCTGTGCTCCGACTGTCTGTCCTGTGCTCTGACTGTCTGTCCTATGTCCGCAGGGAAATGGATCATGAGGATAGAGAACAAAACGACATGTTTAGATGCCTTGTGTTTCTGCGCTGAAGACCATTTGAAGAACATTCAAAAAGCCTACAAGGCTCCTTGCCGCGTCATTTGCATGGTGTATTGGTGCAACGGTTAACTGTCACCATTTACTTTTGAATGGTTTACCATATCTTTGGACACGTGTTTTCACTCAAACCTTTACTGATTCTCTGTATGTGTCATTATCCAGGTAGCGATGAACATCCTCAACTCTGGCAGGTTCAGTATGGGCAGCGCCGGCTCTGGAATGATCAAGAAGCTCATCGGTATAAAAGCTTTAGATGATGAGAAGCTCCTAATGATGATAATGGTTATAGTAATGATGATTATGGTTATAGTAATGATGATAATGGTGGTATGTTTCCCTCTCCAGAGATGACAGCAGAGTACGCTGGCAGCAGGAAACAGTTTGGTAAGAACCTCAGTGAGTTTGGGATGATCCAAGAGAAGTTTGCAGTGATGGCCCAGAATGCATTTGTGATGGAGAGCATGGCGTACCTGACGGCTGGGATGATGGATCGACCGGGGGTCCCTGACTGTTCTCTAGAGGCTGCTATGGTTAAGGTACTTTCACTACCACTATACAGTGGTGTAACTAATACTACTGCTATTAAAAATACTACTGCTGCTACTACTAATACTGCTGCAACTACTAATACTGCTGCTGGGCACTGGTACCGAGTCAATGTGGAGGCTATATACAGGGGGTACCGGTACCGAGTCATTGTGGAGGCTATATACAGGGGGTACCGGTACCGAGTCAATGTGGAGGCTATATACAGGGGGTACCGATACCGAGTCATTGTGGAGGCTATATACAGGGGGTACCGGTACCGAGTCAATGTGGGGACTATATACAGGGGGTACAGGTGTGGGGTACAGGTCAGGTAAAGTGACTATGCATAGATGATAAACAGCGAGTAGCAGCAGCGTAAAAACAAAGGGGGGGGTCAATTTAAATAGTCCGGGTGGCCATTTGATTAATTGTTTAGCAGTCTTATGGCTTGGGGGTAGAAACTGTTAAATCAAATCAAATGTATTTATAAAGCCCTTCTAACATCAGCTGATATCTCAAAGTGCTGTACAGAAACCCAGCCAAACCCAGCCCACCCAGAAGCACGGTGGCTAGGAAAAACTCCCTAGAAAGGCCAGAACCTAGGAAGAAACCTAGAGAGGAACCAGGCTATGAGGGGTGGCCAGTCCTCTTCTGGCTGTGCCGGGTGGAGATTATAACAGAACATGGCCAAGATGTTCAAACGTTCATAAATGACCAGCAGGGTCAAATAATAATAATCACAGTGGTTGTGGAGGTTGGAGCAAGTCAGCACCTCAGGAGTAAATGTCAGTTGGCTTTTCATAGCCGATCATTAAGAGTATCTCTACCGCTCCTGCGGTCTCTAGAGAGATGAAAACAGCAGGTCTGGGACAGGGAGCACGTCCGGTGAACAGGTCCGGGTTCCATAGCCGCAGGCAGAACAGTTGAAACTGGAGCAGCAGCACGACCAGGTGGACTGGGGACAGCAAGGAGTCATCAGGCCAGGTAGTCCTGAGGCATGGTCCTAGGGCTCAGGTCCTCCGAGAGAGAGAAAGAAAGAGAGAATTAGAGAAAGCATACTTAAATTCACACAGAACACTGGATAAGACAGGAGAAGTACTCCAGATATAACAGACTGACTCTAGCCCCCCGACACAAACTACTGCAGCATAAATACTGGAGGCTGAGACAGGAGGGGTTGGGAGACACTGTGGCCCCGTCCGACGATACCCCCGGACAGGGCCAAACAGGCAGGATAAGGAGCCTTTTGGTCCTAGACTTGGTATAGAGGTCCTGGATGTCAGGAAGCTTGGCCCCAGTGATGTATTGGGCTGTTCACACTACCCTCTGTAGCGCCTTATGGTCAGATGCCGAGCAGTTGCCATACCAGGCGGTGATGCAACCGGTCAGGATGCTCTCGATGGTGCAGCTGTAGAACCTTTTGAGGATCTGAGGACCCATGCCAAATGTTTTCAGTCTCCTGAGGGGGAAAAGGTGTTGTGCCCTCTTCACAACTGTCTTGGTGTGTTTGGACCGTGATAGTTGGTTGGTGATGTGGACATCAAGGAAGTTGAAACTCTCGACCCGCTCCACTTCAGCCCCGCCAATGTTAATGGGGGCCTGTTCGGCCCTCCTTTTCCTGTAGTCATCGATCAGCTCCTTTGTCTTGCTCACATTGAGGGAGATTTTGTTGGCCTGACACCACACTGCCAGGTCTCTGACCTTCTCCCTATAGGCTCATCGTTGTCGGTGATCAGGCCTACCGCTGTTGTTGTCAGCAAACTTAATGATGGTATTGGAGTCGTGATTGGCTATGCAGTCGTGGGTGAACAGGGAGTACAGGAGGGGACTGAGCACGCACCCCCGAGGGGCCCCAGTGTTGAGGATCAGCGTGGCGGATGTGTTGTTGCCTACCCTTATCACCTAACTACCGACGTGAGTGCTACAGGGCGGTAATCACATAGGCAGGTTACCTTTGCTTCCTTGGGCACATGGACTATGGTGGTCTGTTTGAAACATGTAGGTATTACAGACTCGGTCAGGGAAAGGTTGAAAATGTCAGTGAAGACACTTGCTAGCATGCTTTGAGTACAAATTGAATTGAATTGGTCACTTGTTTAGCAGGTTATTGTGGGTGTAGCATTATGCTTGTAGTCCTAGCTCCAGCGGTGCAGTAACAATTGTCAACAATACACACATTTAAAAGTAAAATAATGGAATTAAGAAATGTATAAATATTAGGACGAGCATTGTCGGAGTGGAGTACAGTGTGTATATACATATGAAATTAGCAAAGCCGTATGTAAACATTATTAAAGTGACTAGTGTTCCGTTATTAAAGTGACCAGTGATTCCATGTCTATGTATATAGGGCAGCAGCGTCTAAGGTGCAGGGTTGAGTGACCGGGTGGTAGCCGGCTAGTGATGACTATTTAACCGTCTGATAGCCTTGAGATTGAAGCAGTTTTTCCAGTCTCTGTCCCAGCTTTGATGCACCTGTACTGACCCCGCCTTCTGGATGACAGCGGGGTGAACAGGCAGTGGCTCAGGTGGTTGATTTCATTGATGTTCTTTTTTGGCCTTCTTGTGACATCGGGTGGTGTAGGTGTCCTGGAGGGCAGGTAGTTTGCCCCCGGTGATGCGTTGGGCAGACCACACCAACCTCTGGAGAGGCCTGCGGTTTCAGGGGGTGCAGTTGCCGTACCAGGCGGTGATACAGCCCGACAGGATGCTCTCAATTGTGCATCTGTAAAAGTTTGTGGATCTTAAGGGCCAAGCCACATTTTTTTCAGCTTCCTGAGGTTGAAGAGGTGCTGTTGTGCCTTCTTCACCACACTGTCTGTGTGGGTGGACCATTTCAGATCATCAGTGATGTGTACTCCGAGGAAAACTTTCCACCTTCTCCACTGCTGTCCCGTCAATGTGGATAGGGGCGTGCTCCCTCTGCTGTTTCCTGGAGTCCATGATCATCTCCTTTGTTTTGTTGACGTTAAGGGAGAGGTTCTTTTCCTGGCACCACTCTGCCAGGGCCCTCACCTCCATGTAGGCTGTCTCGTCATTGTTGGTATCAGGCCTACTATGGTTGTGTCGTCTGCAAACTTGATTGAGTTGGAGGCATGTGTGGCCACGCAGTCATGGGTGAACAGGGAGTTCCGGAGAGGGCTGAGCACGCACCCTTGTGGGGCCCCTGTGTTGAGGATCTGTGAAGTGGAGGTGTTGTTTCCTACCTTCACCACCTGAGGGTGGCCCGTCAGGAAGTCCAGGACCCAGTTGCACAGGGCGGGGTTCAGACCCAGGGCCCTGAGCTTGATGATGAGCTTGGAGGGTACGATGGTGTTAAAAAAATGTAGTCGTGATCTGATTTGCCAAAGGTAGGACGGGGGAGGGCCTTGTAGGCATCCCGGAAGAGAGAATAGCAGTGGTCGAGTGTTTTTCCAGCACGAGTACTACAGTCAATGTGTTGATAGAACTTCAGTAGCTTTTTCCTCAAATTTGCTTTAGTCTCCGGCTACAATAAATGCTGTTTCCAGTTTGCATAAAGTCCAGTGTAGTTCCTTGAGAGCAGTCGTGGTATCGGCTTGAGGGGGAATATACACAGCTGTGACTAATTATTTATTCCTTTATGCGCTATCTACTGAGAACCCAGCTGGCTGTATGGACGGGAACAGTATATCCAGAGAGAGCCATGATTCCGTGAAACAGAGTATGTTACAGTCCCTAATGTATCTCTGGAAAGAGATCCTCGCCCTGAGCTCGTCTACTTTATTGTCCAGGGACTGAACATTAGGGAGTAATATACTCTGAATCGGTGGATGGAGTGCCACTCCGAGTACCTCTTCTCCACCAACGGAGTCTTGGAGCAGCCTCTGCAATAAGTTACATTGCCCTGGGGGTGCGAACAAAGAATCCAATTCGGGAAAGTCGTATTCCTGGTAGTAATGCGTATCAGGAGGTATTCTACCTCAGGCGAGCAATACCTCGAGATGTCTTTAATATTAGACACACTACTGTTACACTATAGACACGCTACTGTTACACTATACACACACTACTGTTACAGTCCCAGACACTATAGACACACTGCTGTTACACTATAGACACACTACTGTTACACTATAGACACACTACTGTTACACTATAGACACACTGCTGTTACACTACACTATAGACACACTACTGGTACGCTATAGACACACTGCTGTTACGCTATAGACACACTACTGTTACACTATAGACACACTGCTGTTACACACCTATAGACACACTGGGTACCCTATAGACACATGCGTACCTGTTAGACACACTATTTACATGACCACACTGATGTTACAGCTATAGGGACACACTGCTGTTACATACCTATTAGCACACACACTACTGTTACACTATAGACACCTCTTTCCTACCCCCTGCTGTTACGCTAAGACACACTACTGCTTACTATAGACACACTCTGTTTACACTATAGACACACTACTGTTAACACTCTAGACACATCTACTGTTACACTTATAGACAACTACTGTTACACTATAGACACACTGCTGTTTACACTATAGACACACTACTGTTACACTATAGACACACTGCTGTTACACTACACTATAGACACACACTGTTTACACTATAGCCACACTGTTACACTATAGACACACTACTGTTTACACTATAGACACACTACTGTTTACACTATAGACACACTGCTGTTACGTCTATAGACACACTACTGTTACACTATAGACACACTGCTGTTACACTATAGACACACTGCTGTTACACTATAGACCACTGCTGTTACACTATAGACACACTGCTGTTACACATATAGACACACTGCTGTTACACTATAGACACGCTGCTGTTACCACTATAGACACACTGCTGTTACACTACACTATAGACACACTTGCTGTTACATTAACACACTACTGTTACACTACACTATAGACACACTGCTGTTACACTATAGACACACTACTGTTACACTATAGACACACTACTGTTACACTATAGACACACTGCTGTTACGCTATAGACACACTGCTGTTACGCTATAGACACACTACTGTTCACTATAGACACACTACTGTTACACTATAGACACACTACTGTTACACTATAGACACACTGCTGTACACTATAGACACACTACTGTTTACACTATAGACACACTTACTGTTACACTATAGACACACTACTGTTACACTATAAGACACACTGCTGTTACACTATAGACACACTGCTGTTACACTACACTATAGACACACTGCTGTTACACTATAGACACACTACTGTTACACTATAGACACACTGCTGTTACGCTATAGACACACTACTGGTTACACTATAGACACTACTGTTACACTATAGACACACTATTAGTTACACACTACAGACACACTTTACACATAGACACACTACTGTTAACTAAACACACTATTCTGTTTACACTATAGACACACTACTGTTACACTATAGACACACTCTGTTACACTATAGACAACTCTTTACCTATAACACACTACTGTTAACTATAGACACACTACTGTTACACTATAGACACACTACTGTTACACTACAGACACAGCTGCTGTTACGCTATAGACACACTACTGTTACACTACAGACACACTGTTTACAACTATAGACATGCTACTATTACACTACAGACACACTGTTTACACTATAGACATGCTACTATTACACTATAGAACACACTGCTGTTACGCATATAGACACACTACTATTACACTACAGACACACTGTTACACTATTAGACATGCTACTATTACACTACAGACACACTGCTGTTACGCTATAGACACACTTACTATTACACTACAGACACCACTGTTACACTATAGACATGCTTACTATTACACTACAGACACACTGTTACACTATAGACATGCTACTATTACACTATAGACACACTGCTGTTACGCTATAGACACACTTACTATTACACTACAGGACACACTGCTGTTACGCTATAGACACAGCTACTATTACACTACAGACACACTGTTACACTATAAGACATGCTGACTTCATTACACTACAGACACACTGTTACACTATAGACATGCTAACATTTACACTACAGACACACTGCTGTTACACTATAGACACACTGCTGTTACACTATAGACACACTGCTGTTACATGACAGAGTACCTTATTGTCTGTCTTTGCTCACCTCTCTCTCTGCAGGTGTTCAGCTCTGAAGGAGGCTGGATCTGTGTGTCTGAGGCTCTGCAGGTTCTAGGAGGGCTGGGCTACACTAAGAACTATCCCTACGAACGCTACCTCAGAGACTGCCGTATCCTGCTCATCTTCGAGGTATCACACAAATACACAGTGCAGTATTTCTCCTTTAATAACAGAGAGCTATACAGATTTAACCGTGTAGTAACCATGTAGTGTCCACCAGAGGGCAGATGTCCACCTTGACAGACTAGATACCAGTGATTCGCGGGTTGACTGATAACTCAGTCCCTGTGGTTCTATCCACGGGGCGTACGGGTTTGGGGGTCCTGAACTATTGTGTGGCTGAATGGCGGGGAGGTGGGTGGCGAGTGGGTGGGTGGCGGGGAGGTGGGTGGCGAGCGAGTGGAATAAAGAGAAACAATACATTCATTTATATTTCTTGTGCAATTCATATCTATAGGCTACATTGTGGTTCTTCTTTCATTATTTTAGGCTCTCTGGTATTAGTGCATAAGCCTAAACTTTAGGGCTTAACTGTACGTGGGCCCAATATGGCTTAACTGTACGTGGGCCCAATATGGCTTAACTGTACGTGGGCCCAATATGGCTTAACTGTACGTGGGCCCAATAGCCTACAGAGCCAAATAATGATTTTGGGAACAGGCAGAAAAAGTAGTTTAAAAAAAAATGAAGTACATTGTTGAAGTTTAATTCAATAAGACAAACGCTGTAAAAGAGGATGACAGCAGTGCTGGCTATGGTATGTGGTGATGTAGTTACCATAGCCAGCACTGCTATCTCCCTGTATGTGTGATTCAAATAGACCTATGGCATGTCAAGGGAATGGCACGCTCAGATGAGTTAAATGGACACTTGAAATCTGGACACTGACTGTAGGTCTGTAACCTCTCACATGGCCTTAATATTAACTCCTGCCGAATTAAGCATTTATTACAGTAAAATGATACACCAAATGTAGGCAACATTATGACTCGGGAACAGGAGTGGAGAAATATGATTGATTTATTTCTGCATCTTGAGAGAATGCAGTGCTCAGTTAGAAACCATCTGTAGAGGCGCTGGCTTCAACATAATAACTGATAGTATTTCAACCACGTGAGATTTCAGTTCGGCTTCAATGTATATTTGATTAGAAACCCCCTGGGTCGTTTTCACAGCTTTCTTTCTCCTTAACCGGTCAAACTGATCATCGTTTTGGACATTTTGCACATAAAATCTTTCCCGACTTGTTTATTTATTTATATGTATATTTTTGTTGGTGTTATTGTGTTTTCTCTCCGGTCCCTAAATGTCTCAGAATACACATATTCCAAAACATGCATTCTGTTTGCAATAAGGCACTAAAGTAAAACTGTAAAAAATGTGGCAGAAATAAAATTTTAAGTCCTGAATACCAAGCGTTATATATGGGGCAAATCCAACACGTCACTGAGTACCACTCATATTTTCAAGCATGGTGGTGGCTGCATCATGTTATGGGTATGTTTGTCATCGGCAAGGACTAGGGTTTTTGGGGGGGTAAAAATAAACGGAATACAGCTAAGCACAAGCAAAATCCTAGAGGAAAACCTGGTTGTCTGCTTTCCAACACTGGGAGACAAATTCACCTTTCAGCAGGACGACAACCTAAAACACAAGGCCAAATCTACACTGGAGTTGCTTACCGAGATGACGTTGAATGTTCCTGAGTAGCCTAGTTACAGTTTTGACTTAAATCAGCTGGGAAATGTATGGCATTTGTGAAAAATGGCTGTCTAGCAATGATCAACAACCAACTTGATAGAGCTGCAAGAATTATAAAAATAATAACGTGCAAATATTGTACAATCCAGGTTAGGGTTGGGCGATATCCAGATTTCCATACTGTTTCTGTATTCCGGG
The DNA here is from genome assembly GCF_002910315.2 of Salvelinus sp. IW2-2015. Lineage (NCBI taxonomy): Eukaryota > Metazoa > Chordata > Actinopteri > Salmoniformes > Salmonidae > Salvelinus > Salvelinus sp. IW2-2015. Next base: position 138,612 of record NW_019943144.1, read on the forward strand.
GTATACGGTATTACCAAATGGCGCACAACAATTTAGTCAACAGGAATCTTCTTGCTCTAACCAAGAGGCTTGATCTTGACACCTAGCCACTTAACTAGCAAGTTAGCAAATCAAATGCATAGCTGGAACCCAGAACTGAATATCATTTATTTGACACATCTTAGATTTCTTATAGTTATACTTATTGTAAGCAGTGGTGTAGCACGCAGCCCCTTGCGAAAAATCAGTCTGTATTTTGAAGTACCTCGGTATACAGTATAAATTAGGCCCAAGCCTAATCCAGGTGTGCAAAGCTCTTTCCCAGAAACACTCACAGCTGTAATTGCTCCCGAAGGTGACTCGGGGGTGTGAATACTTATGTAAATTAGGTTTCTGTATTTAATTTTCAATAAATGTGTAAACATTTCTCAACATGATTTTCCCTTTTCTTTACGGTGTAATGTATGTAGATGGGTGAACAAATAATATTTAATCAATTTTGAATTGGGTCTGTAACAACACCAACAACATGTGGAGTAAGTCAAGGGGTGTGAATACTTTATGAAGGCTCTGTATCAGTCAAGGGGTGTGAATACTTTCTGAAGGCTCTGAATCAGTCAAGGGGTGTGAATACTTTATGAAGACTCTGTATCAGTCAAGGGGTGTGAATACTTTCTGAAGGCTCTGAATCAGTCAAGGGGTGTGAATACTTTATGAAGGCTCTGTATCAGTCAAGGGGTGTGAATACTTTGTTTTTTTTTTTTCTTTTTTTTTTTTTGAGTGGATTTTTTTTTTTTTTTTTTTTTTTTTTTTTTTTTTCATGTACATATTATCTCTACACTATACTTGCGCTTGTTTGTCACGAACTGAAATTAGAACTGAACTTATTACAATTTTTAGCAACCAGGAAAATGTGGTGGGATTTCTGCATATTGCACCTTTTTAAGATAAATGGACATAACCAAAAGTATGTGGACACGTGCTCGTCGGACAACCATGCTGCAATTCCCAAAATATAGGGCATTAACCTATAGGTCCCTTGCTTGATAGCCCTCTCTAGGCTTGTCCCTCGTGAAAACATTATTGCTGCTATAAACAGCCTCCACTCTTCTGGGAAGGCTTTCCACTAGATGTTGGAACATTTGCTGCTTATAACAAGCCTCCACTCTTCTAGAGGAAGAGCTTCCACTAAGATGAGGGAACATTGCTGCCCTATATACGAGTCCTACCACTTCTGGGATAGATTGCTTCCACTACATCTCATGGAACATTGCTTGCGCCGTATGAAGCACGTCCTCCCTCTTGGTCTGGCGAAGGCTTCATGATGTTGGAACATTGCTGCTAAAGCGGACCAGCTCTGACGTGAGCGATTGACACCTAATTATGCAGTTGCTCTAAAACAGCCTCCACTCTTCTGGAAGGCTTTCACTGAGCACTTGTTGGAACATTGCGCTATAACAGGGCCTCCACTCTTTGGAAGCTTTCCACTAACTGAAACATTGCCTGCGGCCGGGACTTCCAGGCCACGAGCATTCGAGAGGTCGGGCACCGATTTGGCAATAAGGAAACCTCGCTCACAGTTTGCGTTCCAAACTGACATCCCAAAGGTATGTGATCGTGTTGAGGTCAGCTCTGTGGCAGGCCAGTCAAGTTTCTTCCAACCACGATCTCAACAAACCATTCTGTCATGACCCCATTGAAAGTCACAGAGCTCTTCAGTAAGCCATTCTACTCCCAATGTCTAGTCTATGGAGATTGCACGCCTGGTTAGATTTTATTACACCTGCTCAGCAACGGTAGTAAGATAGCTGACCACTCATTTAAGGGGTGTCCACATACTTTTGTGTGTGTGTGTGGTGTGTGTGTGTGGGTGTGTGTGTGTGTGTGTGTGTGTGTGTGCGTGTGTGTGATGTGTGTGTGTGTGTTGTATCTATGTATGTTAGTGTATTTATGGGGATGCTAATCAGCTCAAATTCATTAGCATTTCTATCTGCTAACATTCTGAAATTGTCAGCCTGTCTCTCTCTGCTTGTCCAAATCAGGGAGATGAACGAATGGGAATGTTGGGTGTGGCCTGGAGATGTTGGGCAGAAGTTTGGGAGACCGTATTGGCGAGGAAGGCTGGACCTTGGACTAATGGGATGGATGGTGGTGCATCATTGTCTTGCGTACGTGACTTATTTAACCCTAACCCTGGGACGAATGGTACTACAGTGCATTCAAAAGTAATTCAGACCCCTTAACTTTTCTTCATTTGTTAAGCGTTACACGCCTTATTCTAAAATAGATTCATAGTTTTTTTTTCGCGCCTCATCATCTAAACATTATTCCCATGAATGGCGAAGCCAAAATGTTTTTGTGTTTTATGTGCAAATTTGTACAAATGAACTCACATTTAGCTGAGTATTCAGACCTTTAGCTCAGTATTTGTTGAAGATCCTTTGGCAGTCA
>NW_019943144.1:141066-173051 GCF_002910315.2 Salvelinus sp. IW2-2015
TATGAAGGCTCTGAATCTTACTGTAGAGATATGAACCTGTTAGATTGTCTCTTAGAAGAGGTCTTACTTGATCGTTCGTTTGTCGTTCTTCAGTCGGACAATGAAGCATCCGTGAGGCATGCGTCACATAGCTCTGACTGGGTGCAGTACGCGTGAGAAAAGTACTGAATGCAGGCAAAATCAAGTAGTAACTTTTTGGGCGCGCGGCTGACAAGAGTTCATTATAGAAATGTGAGTTTAGAATCTGTCATTCTCATTTGAACCAGTCTAAGGAAGTGGTGAGAGTCTGTTTCTATTGTGTGCTATATCACATAGTCTAGTTTTTGCGTCTTTTTGGTTTTGTACACATGCTGAATTATAGCTATCGTTTGGTTGTTGGAAAAATTTATGTTCAACAGGCAGTTTAGATGGTACCAGCATTATACTCTACACTATACTTGCTGTGTTTGTCACGAACTGAAATTAGGAACTGAAACTATTACAATTTTTAGCAACCAGGAAAATGTGGTGGGATTTCTGCATATTGCACCTTTTAAGATAAATGGACATAACCAAAAGTATGTGGACACGTGCTCGTTCGAGACCAACATCTCATTCCCAAAATCAAGGGCATTTAACATGGAGTCCTTGGCAACAGCCCCTTCTGGAGGGTCCACAATTCGAAACATATTGCTGCTATATTAACAGCCTCCACTCTTCTGGGAAGGCTTTCCACTAGAATGTTGGAACATTTGCTGCTATAACAAGCCTCCACTCTTCATGGAGAAGAGCTTTCCACTAGATGAGGGAACATTGCTGCCCTATATATTCAGTCCTACCACCTCTGGAAGCATTGCCACTAGCATGATGGAACATGCTGCCCTATCAAGCTCTCCCATCCTATCTGACTTTCTAGATGTTGCGAAGCGTGGCGCAGCTAAAGCCCTTGTGGCATTCCACTCAGATATATGACATTTGTGCTAAAACAAGCCTCCACTCTTCTGGAAGGCTTTCACTAGACTGTTGGAACATTCTGCTATAACAGGCCTGCCACTCTTCTGGGAAGGCTTTCCAACTAGACGAGAACATTGCCTGCGGGGACTTCAGGCCACGAGCATATCGAGAGGTGGGCACCGATTTGGCAATAAGGACCTGGCTCACAGTTTGCCGTTCCAAACTGAATCCCAGAAAGTGTATTCTGATTGGTGTTGATCAGGGACCTCTGGCAATTACAGCCTTGAGTCTTCTTGGGTATGACGCTACAAGCTTGTCACACCTGTATTTGGGGAGTTTCTCCCATTCTTCTCTGCAGATCCTCTCAAGCTCTGTTAGGTTGGATGGGGAGCGTTGCTGCACAGCTATTTTCAGGTCTCTCCGGAGATGTTCGATCGGGTTCAAGTCCGGGCTCTGTCTGGGCCACTCACGGACATTCAGAGACTTGTCCCTAAGCCACTCCTGCGTTGTCTAGGCTGTGTGCTCACAGTCAAATAGCCAGCCCTTACACAGCCTGGAGGTGTGTTGGGTCATTGTCCTGTTGAAAAACAAATGATAGTCCCACTAAGCGCCAACCAGATGGGATGGCGTATCGCTACAGAATACTGTGGTAGCCATGCTGGTTAAATGTGCCTTGAATTCTAAATAAATCACAGACAGTGTCACCAGCAAAGCACCCCCACACCATCACACCTCCTCCTCCATGCTTCACGGTGGAAACCACACATGCGGAGATCATCTGTTCACCTACTCTGCATCTCACAAAGACACAGCGTTTGGAACCAAAAATCTCAAATTTGGACTCATCAGACTAAAGGACAGATTTCAACCGGTCTAATATCCATTGCTCGTGTTTCTTGGCCCAAGCAAGTCTCTTCTTATTATTGGTGTCCTTTAGTAGTGGTTTCTTTGCAGCAAATCGACCATGAAAGCCTGATTCATGCAGTATCCTCGGGAACAGTTGTTGAGATGGGTCTGTTTCTTGAACTTTTGTGAAGCATTTATTTGGCCTGCAATTTCTGAGTCTGGTAACTCTAATGAACTTATCCTCTGCAGCAGAGGTAATTCTGGGTCTTAATTTCCTGTGGCGGTCCTCATGAGAGCCAGTTTCATCATTGCGCTTGATGGTTTTTGCGACTGCACTTGAAGAAATGTTCAAAGTTCTTGAAATTTTCCGGATTGACTGACCTTCATGTCTTAAAGTAATGATGGACTATCGTTTCTCTTTGCTTATTTGAGTTGTTCTTGCCATAATATGGACTTGGTCTTTAACTAAATAGGGCTATCTTCTGTATACCACCCCTACCTTGTCACAACACAATTGATTTGGCTCAAATGCATTAAATTCCAGAAATTCCAGAAATTAACTTTTAACAAGGCACACCTGTTAATTGAAATGCATTCCAGGTGACTACCTCGTGAAGCTGGTTGAGAGAATGCCAAGAGTGTGCAAAGCTGTCATCAAGGCAAAGAATCTCATATGTTTAACACATTTTTTTTTTTGGGTTACTACATGATTCCATATGTGTTATTTCAATGTTTTGATGTCTTCACTATTATTCTAAATAGGAATGAGTAGGTGTGTCATAACTGGAATGAGTAGGTGTGTCATAACTGGAATGAGTAGGTGTGTCAACTTTTGACTGGTACTATTAAGGTATTTTTTTTTCCTTTTTTTCTTTTAAACATTTTGCAAATATTTCAACTGTTGGCTTTGTCATTATAGGGTATTGTGTGTAGATGGATGAGGGAAAAAACGATTTAATCCATTTTAGAATAAGGCTGTAATGTAACAAAACGTGGAAAAAGTCAAGGGGTCTGAATACTTTCTGAATGTACTGTGTATATGATACTATAAACATGGCTGGAACATCCTAGTGTGGCAGAGTTGTTTTGAACTGTATTGATCCCCACAGGCTTACAGTACACGTTGTCACCATAAGTCAGGGTTCCCTCACTGGTGGCCCACACGTTGTTACCATAAGTCAGGTTCCCTCACTGGTGGCCCACAAGCTGAATTTGGCCCGCTAGTTATTGTATTTGTGTAATTGTTGGACCTAAAGTACTGTAAAAATAAGCTCCAAGTGATACAATTTTGGGAAAATCTGTTCCAAAGTATTCCCACACATGAGAGATATTTGTGATTGTATACAAATATAAGCAAGGTTTGAAATTATTGTTTTAGTCATATTATATCGGTTTGTGCTTCTTGCGGTCAATTTGCACTCTACAAATAATTTGTAATTATGTTCTGACCATCTGCTCAAGAAAAAATCGTCCCGCAACATTCTAGTTGATGATCCCCGTAATAAGTAATCTAAAATAAGTATTTCAGAATGACATCAAAGCTGTGTTTTAAGCCATAATTTAGTCTGGTTAAGAAGAGCCCTTATCTAGTGAACTCAGCGGTGGTCCTTTCCAAATCCTGAAAGTACTGGAATAGCTTGAAAATTAGACATTTTCTCAAGTTGTGACTTCATTTAATTTTTATGTTTTTTAAATCGTTTTTTTAGTGGGTCAGCTTTAATATAGCAGATAGATTGTTGCCTCCATCAATATAACTGTCTGCATCATTTCCAATTCCCCATATATTTGGAGGTAAATATATACACTACCGTTCAAAAGTTTGGGGTCACTTGGAAATGTCCTTGTTTTTTAAAGAAAAGCAAAAAAAATTGTCCATTAAAATAACATCAAATTGATCAGAAATACAGTGTAGACATTGTTAATGTTGTAAATGACTATTGTAGCTGGAAACGGCTGATTTATAATGGAATATCTACAGAGGCCCATTATCAGCAACCATCACTCCTGTGTTCCAATGCCACGTGGACATTTCTTAGTGATCCCAAACTTTTGAACTTTTTAAAGAATATACCTTCCCTTATTATTCCCTACCACCCCTCCCCCAATTGGAGTAAACTAATAAACAATAACAATTACGTTTAGTGACGACACAACAGTGGTAGGCCTGATCACCAACAACGATGAGACAGCCTATAGGGAGGAGGTCAGAGACCTGGCCGTGTGGTGCCAGGACAACAACCTCTCCCTCAACGTGATCAAGACAAAGGAGATGATTGTGGACTACAGGAAAAAGAGGGCCGAACACGCCCCCATTCTCATCGACGGGGCTGTAGTGGAGCAGGTTGAGAGCTTCAAGTTCCTTGGCGTCCACATCACCAACACCAACAAACTAATGTGCTTGGTCCAAGCACATCATGACAGTCGTGAAGAGGGCACGACAAAACCTTTTCCCCCTCAGGAGACTGAACATTTGGCATGGTCCTGAGATCCTCAAAAGGTTCTACAGCTGCACCATCGAATGCATCCTGACCGGTTGCATCACTGCCTGGTACGGCAACTGCTCGGCCTCCGACCGCAAGGCACTTCAGAGGGTAGTGCGTACGGCCCAGTACATCACTGGGGCTAAGCTGCCTGCCATCCAGGACCTCTACACCAGGCTGTGTCAGAGGAAGGCCCTAAAAATGGTCAGACTCCAGCCACCCTAGTCATAGACTGTTCTCTCTGCTACCGCACGGCAAGCGGTACCAGAGCGCCAAGCCAAAGTCCAAGAGGATTCTAAACAGCTTCTACCCCCAAGCCATAAGACTCCTGAACAGCTAATCAAATGTCTACCCAGTCTATTTGCATAGCTCCAGGTAAATATTGCAATTCTTCAGCCATTACTGGACCTGTGACCAAAAACGAGCTACATATGGACAGTACCAAAATAAATGATCTAATGACTCTGCCTCCTCACTGCAGAATCTGCAGAGCTGGGAAGATTGTATCCCCCATATATATAACATTCTATTGGTTGCAAGAATTTTGTATAATAATTTAAATAGAAAAATTCTACGTTTTGAATCCGGTGTTGTTTTGCGTATCAATTCATAGACCATGTGCCATGGAATCGGTACATCGACAATCTCTTCCCAACTATTTTGCAATCTATATGGCACAGCTGTCAATTTTTTGGTCCTTAAATGAAACGGTTATATAATTTTATTTATCACAATTTTCTTTAACCAATTTTGGTCTTTAATGCAAAGTTGGTACTTGAAAGTATTATTAAAATGTCAAATGTATTGGTCTCGCGAATTAATGTCCAGGCAGACTACCGTGTTTTATTTCCTCAGGTGTTTTCAGCTCGCTCATTCCACTCACTCTGCCACTCAGACAAGACAGGTACCAAACAGACTGGCGCCACCAAGCATCGATAGCTAAAATGACGGGCAAATGTAGATTAAATTCTGCGTTTTGTGCGAATGGAACATTTCTGGGATCTTTTATTTCAGCTCATGAAACATGGGACCAACACTTTACATGTTGTGTTTATATTGTTGTTCAGTAAGTTGACCCACCTTTTTTTTACCACTATGTCACTGGACCCCACCAACCCACACTGTGTAAGGTGCAAAACGTGTCAGACTGACGTTGCGAGTGGGTGAGCTGGCCCTGAAGAGCCTCATGAAGGGGAAAAAGACAACGCTGCATCCTATGCTGGCACCAGTTCTACATTGTGACCTTGTGACATTTTCTTTGCAACAACCTTGAGAGTTTTTTTTGCCAGTTGCCTCATTCTTGGGGCACCCGCAATATTCCGCTTCAGCAAGCGGCAGCCGTGCTCCTGCCGTTCCCGTGCTCCTGCCGTTCCCGTGCTCCTGACGTTTTCCTCACACAGTCCACTCGCCTTTCTCCAGACCGGCGACACTAAAGCTGCCAGTCGGAAGCGACTAGAAACAGTTGCATAATAGTAACAAATACAAATTGATGGTCCTTGGAAATAAATATTATTGCTTGAAGAAGTACTTGAATGTCCTTGAATTTGACTTGCCACTGTCTGTACGAACCCTGCATTCTGTCACATGTTGTTTTAGAACCATTCTGTTACTTTGGTGGGAAGCATCTAATGCAGAGTTTCCCAACCCTCTCCTCGGGCCTCTCAGACGTTCCACGTGTTTGTTTTAACCCTAAACTGGTGCACCTGATTCAATTAGTCAACGAATCATCAAGCCTTTGACTAATTGGATCAGGTGTGCAAGTTTAGGGTTAAAACAAAAATGCTAAAAAGTCTGGGGTGGCCCGATGAGAGGGGAAACCCTGATCTAATGAGTGAATGGAATGTATAGATGAAGTCATAGTTTCCCTGTCCCCTATTCTCTCCCAGGACAGTGCCAAGAAACTGGAGCAGAACGTGGCCCATTTTGGCTCCACAGTGGAGAACCTGCTGTACAGATATGGAAAGGTACATTATAGCCTTGACTTCTTTCTCATTTTGTCGTTACAGCCTGAATTCAAAATAGATGAAAGAAAAACAATTCTCCCCCATCTACACATAATATCCCATAATGACAAAGTGAAAACGGGTTTTTGGAATTTTTTTGAAATGTATTGAAAGTTAAATATGGAAACATCTAATTTACATAAGTATTCACACCCCTGAGTCAATACCCCTGAGTCAATACATGTTAGAATCACCTTTGGCAGCGATTTCAATCAATCAAATGTATTTATAAATCCCTTCTTACATCAGCTGATATCTCAGTGCTGTACAGAAACCCAGCCTCTAACCCCAAACAACAAGCAATGCAGGTGTAGAAGCACGGTGGCTAGGAGAAACTCCCGAAGAGCTTTCCACACCTGGATTGTGCAACAGTTGCCTATTTATTATTTTCAAAATTAATCAAGCTCTGTCAAATTGGTTGTTGATCAGTGCTAGACAACCATTTTCAGGTCTTCCCATAGATTGTCAAGCAAATTTAAGTCAAAACTGTAACTCGGCCAATTAGGTTGTCCTGCTAAAAAGTGAATCTTCCAGTGTCTGGTGGAAAGCAGACTGAACCAGGTTTTCCTCTAGGATTTTGCCTTTGCTTAGATCCATTTTGTTTATTTTTATCCTTGAAAACTCTGCAGTCCTTAACGATGACAAGCATACCCATAACATGATGCAGCCATCACCATGCTTGAAAATATGGAGTGGTACTTAGTGATGTATTATGTTGGGGCAAATCCAACACAATACAACTCTTTGTGTTCAGGACAAAAAGTTTATTTCTTGCCACCTTTGCAGTTTTACTTTAGTGCCTTATTGCAAACAGGATGTATGTTTTGGAATATTTTTTATTCTGTAACGGCTTCCTAACTATGATGTTGTGGATATTTTTTATTTAACCTTTATTTAACTAGGCAAGTCAGTTAATATATAGAACAACAATCTAATATAATCCATGGCCCTTCTAGCTGTCTCTATATAGAACAACAATCTAATAATGCCCCTTCTAGCTGTCTCTATAGTAGAACAACAATCTAATATGCCCCTTCTAGCTGTCTCTATATAGAACAACAATCTAATATGGCCCTTCTAGCTGTCTCTATGTAGAACAACAATCTAATATGGCCTTCTAGCTGTCTCTATTTAGAACAACAATCTAATATGACCCATGGCCCTTCTAGCTGTCTCTATATAAACACCAATCTAATATGACCCATGCCCTTCTAGCTGTCTCTATGTAGAACAACAATCTAATATGGCCCTTCTAGCTATCTCTATGAAACAAACAATCTAATATGGCCCTTCTAGCTATCTCTTATGTAGAACAACAATCAATATGGCCCTTCTAGCTATCTCTATGTAGAACAACAATCTAATATGACCCTTCTAGCTGTCTCTATGTAGAACAACAAAAAGTAATACAAATGCCCACAGTCATCAAGCTAGGTAAGAGATCATTATTATCCAAATCCAGATAGCTGATGTTCTGAAAGAGCTGCAATATCTGGATCCCTTCAAATCATCAGGGCTAGACAATCTGGACCCTCTCTTTCTAAAATTATCTGCCGAAATTGTTGCAACCCCTATTACTAGCCTGTTCAACATCTTTCGTATCGTCTGATATCCCCAAAGATTGGAAATCTGCCGTGGTCATCCCTCTCTTCAAAGGGGGAGACACCCTAGGCCCAAACTGTTACAGGCCTATATCTATCCCACCCTGCCTTTTCTATGGTCTTCAAAAGCCAAGTTAACAAACAGATCACCGATCATTTCGAATTCCACCGTACCTTCTGCGCTATGCAATCTGGTTTCCGAGCTGGTCATGGGTGTACCTCAGCCACGCTCAAGGTCCTAAACGATATCATAAACGCCATCGATAAAAGACAGTACTGTGCAGCCGTATTCATCAACCTGGCCAAGGCTTTCGACTCTGTCAATCACCACATTCTTATCGGCAGACTCAACAGCCTTGGTTTCTCAAATGACGGCCTCGCCTGGTTCACCAACTACTTCTCAGACAGAGTTCAGTGTGTCAAATCGGAGGGCCTGTTGTCCGGACCTCTGGCAGTCTCTATGGGGGTGCCACAAGGTTCAATTCTCGGACCAACTCTTTTCTCTGTATATATCAATTATGTCGCTCTTGCTGCTGGTGATTCTCTGATCTACCTCTACACAGATGACACCATTCTGTATACTTCTGGCCCTTCTTTGGAGACTGTGTTAACTTCTTTGGGACAGGGGGGCAGTATTGAGTAGCTTGGATAAAAAGGTGCCCAGAGTACACTGCCTGCTACTCAGTCCTAAAAGCTAGAATATGTGAAGGGGTCTGAATAGTTTCAGAATGTGGAATAAGTGAAGGGGTCTGAATAGTTTCAGAATGTGGAATAAGTGAAGGGGTCTGAATAGTATCANTCAGAATGTGGAATAAGTGAAGGGGTCTGAATAGTATCAGAATGTGGAATAAGTGAAGGGGTCTGAATAGTATCACAACACCTGTGTCTTTTCTGTTCCTACAGACGATAGTAGAGGAGCAGCTGATCCTGAAGCGTGTTGCTGACGTCCTGATCAACCTGTACGCCATGACAGCCGTCCTATCACGATCTAGTAGATCTATCTCTATAGGGCTCAGGAACCACGACCATGAGGTAATACTGTACTATACTATCACAATTTTGTTGATATACAGTGTTGTAAAAAAGTATTTTCCCCCTTTCTGATTTTATCCGCGTCTGGTGAAAGCCAAACACTGCATTCCACATTAAGAACCTCTGAATGTCAGGCCATCTATCTGAGCTGAAGAGCAGCTGGGTCATACAGCAAGACAATGATCCAAAACAATCAAGTCAACATGAAAATGGCTAAAAAGCAACACATTAGAAGTTTTGGAACGGCCTAGTCACAGTCCAGACCTAATACCAAGGGAGATGTTGCAGGACTTGAAACGAGTAGTTCCGGTGTCGCTGAGTTGAGCAGTTCTGCATGGAAGAGTGGGCCAAAACTCCCCACAGCGATGTTAGACTGATCAACAGGCACTGCAGATAAAGCAAGCACAACCAGTTATTGAGTGTTAAGGGGGAAATTACTTTTTCTCACAGGGGAATTGGGTGTTGCATAACTTTGTTTATTAAATGAAATAAGTGTCACATTTGTGTTATTTGTTCATTCAGGTTCCCTTCATCTATTATTAGGTTTTGGTTGAAGATCTGATAACACTCAGTATACAATTTTACACTCAGTATATATTTTTTTTAAATAGAGACAATCAGAAAGGGGGCAAATACTTTTTCACCCCACTATCTCTATAGGGCTCAGGAACTACTACCATGAGGTAGTACTGTACTATACACTAGTATCAGTATGTATACAGTATCAATATGACCACTGTATCAGGAAGTATGCAGTATCAATATTACCACTGTATTAGTATGTATACAGTATCAATATTACCATTATCAGGAAGTATACAAGTATCAGTATGTATACAGTATCAATATTACCACTGTATTAGGAAGTTTACAGTATCAGTATGTATACAGTATCAATATTACCACTATCAGTATGTATACAGTATCAATATGACCACTGTATCAGGAAGTATACAGTATCAGTATTACCACTATCAGGAAGTATACAAGTATCAGTATGTATACAGTATCAATATTACCACTGTATCAGGAAGTATACAGTATCAATATTACCACTGTATCAGGAAGTTTACAGTATCAGTATGTATACAGTATCTATATTACCACTGTATCAGGGTAAGTTTAGCCATTACCTCAGTATGTACATGGACAGATCGTATTACTATTTATTATGTACCATAATCTATGATCTCCAGTATGTATACCCACAGCAGTATATTATCAGGTATCTATATTAACCGACGCATACTAGTTGATTACAGCGAAGTTTACAGTATCAGTTATGTATAAAGATCCTATGATTTACCACACTCGCTACTCAGTATGAGATGGACAGTATCAGTATGCTATAAGTTCTATGCATTACCACTTTATCAGTTCAATCAGTGAGTATCAGTATCTAGTATCCCAGTATCATATGTTTACAGTATTCTATATTACCACTGTAATCAGTATGTATACAGTATCTATAACCTTACCACTGTATCAGTATGTATACCAGAGTATATTTACATATGTACACACATCAGAGTATATTATACAGTATATTATACATATTACCTACCACTGATCCAGCAGTATACTATATTACCACTCCAGCAGTATCATATATTACGCTTAATACAATATATTACCATCCTGTATCAGGAAGTGTGCAGTGTCAGTAAGTCTTAATCCAACACATCCAGGCTGAATCACATCCGGCCGTGATTGGGAGTCCTTTAGGGCGGCGTCGCGGGGTAGGCCGTCATTGTAGATAAGAATTTGTTTTAAACTGATTGCCTACTTAAATAGGTTAAAATAAAACATACAGTAGGATCTAACATGGTAATATTTTGTTTTATTATTCACGCGTCTTGAAGCTTATTGGTTGCTACACGAACCAACAGCGTAGTATGATTTCCTCTCATTATCATGGTTCTGGTTTGGTTTGTATTGCCTTCTCGTATCTGCCGTGTGTATGACACTGGCAGAGTCCTGCTATTGTTTGTAGGTGCTTTAGCTGCGAATACGTTCTGACTGCGAACTCACGCAGCTATTCTGTAACTTAGACGTTAGCCTGTTACATCTTATCTGTTAACAATGCATGACATTAGTGATACGAACTCCAAGACTAACACGAAAAGTGAGCTAGATGTAGAATCAGAGTTGGCCCTTATGCATAGTACCTATGTCCCTTTATACTACAGTGCAACTAATTATTGCGTATATAGATGTAATCTTCAGAACATTGTTAGGGGTTTAGTTGCTTAAAGTAGACCTGAATACACTTAGGTACTCCAACATGACATCTTGTACGTAACTATATTGCCAGGCAGTGTTAATTAGTGAACATTTTGTCTAATATCCCAACGCATATCCCTGACTACCTCCCAACATGGGGACCGCTCACCATCGAGGAGGCTCCGTTCAGGAGAAGTTGGGAAGTGATCCTATTTGACCCATCAAGGGTACATTTGGAAGGGATGCCATTCTATTACAAGCAGTATATTTGTCGGACTGGTACGCATATATTCATGTTCGACCATATTCAGCCGACACCAGCAGTCCACAGCATCTACGTGGTACTTGATAACAAGTAAGTATTAACATATATTGTCAAGTCATGACTATATATATTAGTACCATGACTCTCATATGTTTTGTTTCTGTTAATACCAACCAAGACAGATATCGTCCTCTATGACCGGAGATGTAGAAACACATCTACAGTTCTCTCAGCTGTATATTTAAATGGCACAAGTACTCACACGTTCTCTGGAGAGCAGATATCTTGTCTTACAACCAACGTCCTCGGAGAGAAGAATCAGTTACCAGCACCAACCAGTGCCTCTCATATTATGAGAGGGAGAACTATCAATGTTACTCTAACTCGTGACCACTCCATATCCACAACACCTGTGCAGTAGTATATGGGAGACAGTATGAATAATCTGTATTGCAACCCAAAGTTCCTCATTACCTGGAGAGAGAATCTGTTACACACAGCTCCTCCACAAGAGAGATAGAGATACTATGTTCATTCACTCAAGGACCATCCTCATTACCGAGACGGCAGAAAGTCAGTCTGTATTACAATGACCATAATTAATTACCACACGTCGCTCGGAGATGAGAATAGATCTACACAACGCCTCGCTCAGCAGTATAGTATGTAGAGGATGAACATTCATATTGTTTAACAAGTGACCTATTAACCAAACGTCTCGGAGAGAGAAATCTGTTACACAACGGTCCCTCACAACCAGCAAGTATGGTAGAGAGATATCTGTTACTCTAATGACCAATAAGTCCTCTATTTGACATATTACCGGAGAGAGAATCATAGTCTATGACACACAAGCTGTGTTCACTCTTGGATAGAGAGACATAGTATTCCCACAACGTCTTCACCTCACCAGCCAGTATAGGAGATTGATGAATCGAGAGTCTGAATATTACACCCACACCAGAGCAGAATAAGTCTCTTAGGTGGACGCCATGTGATGAATCATTTACACTCACATACGTCCTCGGAGTGATGAATCTGTTACATCACGTCCTGCCCACGGGAGAGGAATCGTTAGCATCCACTGCCTCAGGAGAGGAGAATCACTGCTTAGCACAACGTCTCGAAGAGCGAATCTGTTTACAAGCACGTCCTCGGGAGAGAATCTGGTTAAGCCTCATACGTCCTCGGAGGAGAGAATCCTGTTACATGCAATCGTCCTCCAGCAGGTATATTATTGGTACTCATAATAGTGAGCCAGAATCAGCTTAAACATCCAGAAGGATATCCTTCTATGATCATATATTATGGACGGCATAGAGATGAACATCAGACTCTAACAACGCAAGGCAGTATAATCATTATCGATCATCGGGAGAAGAGACATTATCATTACCTTCACAGCAACCACACCGACAGTATCAATTATGACCTATTAACTACTTACTACCAGCAGTAATGGATTATGACATATAATTTCTATGTACTCTATAAGATCTACACGCCACCACAGATATTAATTTTACCATTATTCACACTACACAGCATTTGTCATAATTATGACATCACATAAGTTATGACCATATTAATACTCCAGTCTCATCCAGCAGTATATTATGCTACCATATTCTACCACACCCGCAGTCTATTATGACTATATTGCCACCACACCAGCAGTATATATGACATAATATTATTGACCATTTACCGTACCTACACCACAGTAATATTATAACCATATTCTTACAACACCAGCAGTATATTTTAATGAATAATAGTTATGACCATATTCCCTACTACACAGCAGTAATATTCTTAGTCCGACATATATTATGACCATATTACCTACCATCACCAGAGTTATATTATGTACCATTCATTACCACTACACCAGTCAGTTAATATTATGACATATATTTCATGGAGCATGAGAAGAGAATCTGATTTAACAACCCCAACAGACACCTCAGCCAGTAGGAAGAAGTAGGATCATATATATATTGCTGTACTATATTACACCCAAACACGTCCTCCGAAGGATCTGTTACAACCATGCAGTATTCACTTATGACATATTATTAGATGACGCCATATTACGACACCGTCCAGTAGACGAGCATCCAGTGCTCTGTACACTCAAGTCCTTCTATGACGGAGAGATGAATTTGATTACCCACCACAACCAAGCCAGGATCTATATTAAATGACATATTAGGCAGAGAGAATCTGTTTACAAACACAAACGTCTCACAGGACACGTCAGAATCTGATATAGCCAAGTATATACAACTTTCCTGTCTGACCATATATTAATGACCGAGTAGCAGAGAATATTCTGTCCTACACAACGTCCTCACACACCAGCAGGAGAGAAGTTAATCAGTTTTAGACCATATAATTACTAGCAGATTCCATTCTCACCGGAGGCAGAGAATCAGTCTAGCAAGCAATCGTCTCATTCATGTATGGAGAACGAGACTTCATGTTTCACAGCAACGTCCTCACCACAGTTGGAGAGAGAATCAGTTTTACAACAACGTTCCTCAGCAGTATACTTATGACGGACAGCTAGAGAAATTCAAGCTTTTACCAACACTGTACTGACCCAGCAGTATATTAAATGACCATAGAGTTAACCAGAGAGAATCTGGTACAACACCTAACGTCCATGCAAGTAAATATTGCTGATATATTATTGACCATAATTCACCGGAGAGAGAATCTGTTTTACACACGTCCTCGGCCAGAGGAATCTGTTACCAAGGCCATCAGAGACAAGAGCAGAGACAGGTCTATTGTTATTATACACATCAAGTTCGTCTCAATACCGAGGACGCAACGAACTCCAGAGTAGTACAGTATACACAACGTCCTTTCATGGACCATATTACCACTACACAGAGTTATTATGACCATTATAGAAGAGTTATGAGAATATCAGTGATCTCACAACACAACAGCAGACGTCCTCTGAGAAGAGAGATCAGTACAACAACGTCCTCGGAGAGAGAATCAGTTTTACACAACGTCCTCTGGGAGAGAGAATTAGTTACAACAGCAGCTCAACGTACCTCGGAGAGTTTAAGATAGTCACTCGTTTACAGATATTTCAACCCGAGACTCTCAACACGGAAGCAGTATTATTCTGGACATCAGGAGATGATGGGCACATTCTAGATATGTTTTTTATATTTTTATTTTATTTTATTTCCTTATATTTAACCAGGTAGGCTAGTTGTGAACAAGTTCTCATTTGCAACTGCGACCTGGTTCAATAGGAGTCCGACTAAGATCTCACGACTTACTTGACAGCAGCTCAATATATCTAATCAGCACAGCATTTTATACATTACCCCATAGAGCTGACAGTAAAACAAAACATACGAGTCAATCCTACAGTAAATACAGTATTGAATGAAAACCTTAAATATTAAGAAGATGACATCATTATATTTAACCCAATGTGTTGAACAAGGACACACCAGCAGTAATTAGAGGTTATGGTCCGCATGCAAATTAAAACCTAGGCCCATCAGAGATCGCGACATAACTCTCACAAATAGTATTTAGCAGTTATTGTCATTAATCACTTTGTGGACAGTATGATATATTTACCAGAATGATCTATACGTGGCAAGTAGAACAGACTAAGCACAGTTGAGTTGATTGTGGCAAAAGAGCAGAAAGTACCATTATTAAGCTAAAGCAGTATGACGCGGCAGATGAGGTAGTGTAAATTGTTGTTTGGGGAACCATACTATAATTTACAGATGGACTATGTACAAGACTACGAACGGCAGAGTACGGTTACAGCTGCTCAGATAGCAGGATGTATTATTAATGAAGTATGTATGTTATGACGTATTACCACCAACCAGCAGTATATTATGAGCATAGTTAGCGGAGTTATAAGCTTACTCTCCACATTCAGAGATTTTTGCGCCAAGATAAATCTCCAGTTCTTATGCAGTCACTGATAGTATCTAGCAGATGAACCATGGAAGGAAATAGGACGGCCAAATGGAGGTTTACGACCTTCATCACAGGGTATAGATGAGTATTCAATGGTGCAGATATCAATTACACCATGACTGTGAGCAAGCGCCGAGAGGCAGCTCATGATAACTGTGGTGGGGCTGTATGCTCATCTTAGTAGACACACTAGTGATATATGAGATAACCAACAGAGCAGAGGCGTCTTATGACCTTAATTCCTAGCACTTCAGCAGTCTGACTCCTATGTAAGTCAGTATCCCTTGATGAGGCACAGTATGGGTCTAGACGCTTGAATGAATCATGGATTACCACAGTAAGGCCGAGAGACGCCAGCCGACCTAGAGTATATAGATCGTATATAGTTTAAGTACTAGGTGTCAATGAATAATAGTTTAGCTCGGTCTACGTAGATTCGTGGGTCTCGGAGATGGTCAGTAGAGATGTAAATTTGAATATGGGCTAATTATTTATAGTGTTTTGTGTGTATGATAGAGCTCAATTTTTATTGATGCGTGGTTGTCTACTGAAATGTAGACTTTCGTGTGACGTGTAGTACTGAGACATGTTATGTATTGTTAGGTGATGCAGTGTTAATGAATGTAGTTTGTGTGTGTGTAATGAATGTAGTTTGTGTGTGTGTAATGAATGTAGTTTGTGTGTGTGTGTAATGAATGTAGTTTGTGTGTGTGTAATGAATGTAGTTTGTGTGTAGGCTAATGAATGTTATTTCTGTTCCAGACTCACCTGAGAACCAAGATGAGAACATTAAGAAGATCGCCAGGGAGGTTCTGGAGAAGAGAGCCTATGTCTGTTCCCACCCTCTGGACAGAACCTTCTAGAACCTGAACAGAATAACAGAACTCTGTGACTGGAGGAGACATGGTGTCCTATTGCCTATGCAGTGCACTACTTTGGGCCAGAGCCATATGTAGCAACCTAAAAGTAGGGCACTGTAAAGGCATTAGGGGGCCACTAGAGACTGACCTCGGGGTCCTGTGACCCTAAAGCTCCATCCATGGCTACATGCCTCTACTCTTGTATTGTGAACGAGCAATAACTAACTCAGTTCTGAAGCAGCTCTTGATATGATGTTAATTTAATTCTGTATATCATTTCTATCTATGATTGACTATAATGAGCTTGTTTTACTGATGGTACTTTGGTTGAAGTGAACAGTGGTTGTAGATTACTGGCCTTTCTATTAAAGGGTTTTCTTCATCCAAAGTGCTTCTTGTCTTCATAGTGTGGTCTTCATAGTGTGGTCTTCATAGTGTGGTCTTCATAGTGTGGTCTTCATAGTGTGGTCTTCATAGTGTGGTTTCAGTCTGATCTGCATCCCAAATGGCACCCTGTTCCCTGAACAATAAGTAGTGCATCATGTAGGGACTGTGGGGCCATTTGGGACTCAGATAAGTGTAGGTGCAAGGTCACATCCCTGGCTGGCTGTCATTGGCCGGCTGACTGTCTGATGTCATAGGGGGGTGGTGGGTTTCTGGCAGATATGGACACGCCTCTCCTCTTCTGTTAGGGGCGGAGCCAACCTCTAGTACTGAAAGGACCTCTGCTTCAGGAACTCCCTGCAGGAAGTGACATCACACTTATGTTTTATGGGCCTTAAGGCTGGATAGACCAGAGGAGACAGCTCCTATAACCATCAGTTACAGACCCTATGTCCCTCGTTTCTAATCGAATCTTTTGAAGTCGTCTTTATGTCTCTTTACTGTTATGATTATCTTGTGAACATAATGTTAGTCTGTATGTTAAAGGTTGTGAGGTAACGTACATGACGTGGTGCTTGTTGTAGAATGATAGTTGTTGGGGGATGGTGTTGTCGTCCCAGCTCAGACTGGTCCAGGCCCGTCCCAGCTCAGACTGGTCCAGGCCCGTCCCAGCTCAGACTGGTCCAGGCCCGTCCCAGCTCAGACTGGTCCAGGCCCGTCCCAGGACGAACAACGTGCTCTCCTCATCAAAGCTGTTAAGAAGCCTTTCGGACCTAGACTTGGCGCTCCAGTGCCTTGCGGTAGCAGAGAGAACAGCAATTTTTAAAATATTTATTTTATTTCACCTTTATTTAACCAGGAAGGGCTCATTGAGATTTAAAATCTCTTTTTCAAGAGCGTCCTGGCCAAGATGGGCAGCACCAAGTCATTACAAAAATACAGACAGACAACATGAAAAACTACAAGTAATCTAGTAAAAACCATTGAATTCACAAGAGTATAACAAAAATCAAAAACAGAAAATTAAAAACATTGACAGGTCAGGGAATCAGTCTCAAGATCATTCATCAGTGATTTAAAAATACCAATCGGGACAAGTTCTTCCAGTTTAAAATTATTTTGTAAGGCGTTCCAAGACGATGGCGCAGAGTACATAAAAGACCTTTTACCAAATTCAGTTCGGACATTTGGAACAGTTAGCAGGATAAAGTCCAGCGAACGAAGAGATTACCCACCACATTTCTGAACAATAAAAATGCCCAAATTCAAAGGTAGTAAACCCAAAATGGCTTTGTAAATAAAAGTATACCAGTGACTGAGCCTACGAGTGACTAGAGAAGGCCAGCCAACCCTGGTATACAAAGTGCAGTGGTGCGTAAGGGGTTTGCAGTTTAAAATAAATCTCAAAGCGCCATGGTAAAGAGTGTCAATTGATCTCAAACACTGAGCGGAAGCATTCATACATAAAATATCCCCATAGTCTAGTAAAGGCATAAATGTAGCTGATACTAGCCTCCTTCTGGCTTCAAAAGAAAAACAGGCCTTATTCCTAAAAAAAAAATCCCAATTTCAGCTTCAATTTTTTTTGTAAGTTGTTGAATATGCAATTTAAAAGAGAGGCCGTCATCAATTAGAATTCCAAGATATTTATATGAGGTTACAACCTCAATCTCCTTGCCCTGACAGGTAGTAATATGTGAACGGTTCAGAGGTCTATTTCTTGCATTAGAAAACTCCATTAGTTTAGTTTTGTCAGTATTGAGGATAAGCTTCAATTGACACAAGGTATGTTGAACAGTATAAAAAGCAGTTTGCAAGTTCTGGAAAGCTTTTGTAAGAGATGAGGTACAACAGTAAATAACAGTATTATCAGCATAAAAATGAAGTTGTGCATTTTGGACATTTTTGTCTAAATCATTTATATAAATAGTGAATAAGAGAGGACCAAGTACAGAGCCTTGGGGCACACCATTAARGACAGACAATTTAACAGACATGAGCCCATCAAATTGAGTGCACTGAGTTCTATCAGATAGTTAGCAAAACATGGAACTGCATGCTCTGAAAGACCTACACTCGACAATGTCTGCCTTAGTATAGCATGATCAACTGTATCAAAAGCCTTAGAGAGATCAATAAAAAGTGAGACACAGTGCTGTTTTTTTGTCACCCTATGACTAGGGTGGCTGGAATCTTTGGCCATTTTTAGGGCCTTCCTCTGACACCACCTGGCCCTACATTTAAGGTGAGAGCAGGCTTTCTGAGGAAGTATTTCATTGGTTGATCCTTCAGCATGTCCTGCAACTTCCCTGGGTTGGCCCCACCCATGTGGCAGCTCAGATTCAGTATTTAATAGTCACATGTACAGGGTTACAGGTGTTAATACAGTGTTAATAGTTACGTCAGTGACTCGACCCACTCAAGTCAAGTATAGCGAAAATATCCTGGCACGAATTGACGTACCCCTCCTAGGGACGGCATGGAAGAGCACCAGTAAGTCAGTGACTCAGCCCCTGTAATAGGGTCAGAGGCAGAGAATCCCAGTGGAGAGAGGGGAACCAGCCAAGCAGAGACAGCAAGGGCGGTTCGTCACTCCAGTGCCTTTCCGTTCACCTTCACACCCCTGGGCCAGACTACACTCAATCATAGGACTAACTGAAGAGGTATTCAGTAAAGACTTAAAGGATTAAAAAACATATGTGCCTCCATTGATCCTAGGTCCTGACAGTTCTGTGCAGACTCAGGACAACTGAGTCTGAGCAGATTATTTGTTGTGATTGCAAACGTGGTGGTCTAATAGTCCAGGATTATGAGGAAAAAACATTTACATCCACAACATTTATTCCACCGGACAAAACTGGATCCAGGGTATCACTGTGGCAATGTGTAGGTCCGGAGAGGTTGGACTTAAATCCACTGAGCCAATGATTGCTCCGAAAGCCTTTTGGAGTGTGTCAGTAGACCATGTGAATATTATCTGCTATGACTACAAGGTCTGATAGGAACCAAGGAGGCCTGGGAACCCAGTAAACAGGAGCTATAAAAAGCTGCATAGATTTTATGACTAGACACTCAAAAGACGAAAACGCAGTCTTAATTTTTTTTCTTGAAATGTGCTGTCATTGAGCCATGTTTGTCAGGCCAATCACAACAAGGTCATGATCAGTGATTAGTTCATTGTCTATGACTGCCTTGGAAGTGAGGGATCTAACATTAAGTAGCGCTATTTTGAGATGTGAGATATTATCACAATCTCGTTCAATAATGGCAGGAATGGAGGAGGTCTTTATTCCAGTGAAATTGCTAAGGCGAACACCGCCATGTTTAGTTTTGCCCGACCTAGGTCGAGGCACAGACACTGTCTCAATGGGGATAGCTGAGCTGACTACACTGACTGTGCTAGTGGCGGATCCAGTAAGCTGGCAGGCTGGCTAGCAGCCCGCTGCCTGGCCTGCACCCTCTCATAGTGGAGCTAGAGGAGTTATTGCCCTGTCTGTGTTCATACATAACATGGCACCGACAGATCGGGCAGCTCTGCTTCTAGCTTCTAAGCAACTTTTTGTGTTTATTATATACAGCCGGAAATAACTTTTGGATATCAGAACAGCGTTAACTCACCAGCATTACTACCGGGAATAGGACTTCCCCGAATTGGATCCTTTGTTCGTACCCCCCAGGGCAATTGAACTTATCTCAGAGGCTGCTCCAAGACGCCACCGGCAGAGAAGAGGTATTCGGAATAGACTCCTAGTCTGACTCAAGAGGCGTGCACTCCAACCACCGCTTCCGAGTATATTACTCGCTAATGTTTAGTCTCTGAATAATAAGGTAGATGAGCTCAAGGCGAGGATTTCCTTCCAGAGAGACATCAGGTATTGTAACATACTCTGTCTCACGGAATATACGGTCTTTGTCCTTACAGACAGCTGGGTTCTCAGTATATCGCACAGACAGTAATAAAGAACTCTCTAGGAAGGTGTGATTGTGATTGTGATAACATACAGAAACTCAAGTCCTTTTGTTCACCCGACCTAGAATACCTCACAATCAAATGCCAACCTTATTACCTGCCAAGATAATTCTCTTCGGTTATAGTCACAGCCGTGTATATTCCACCCTCAAGCCGATACCACGACAGCCCTCGAACTTCACTAGACTTTATGCAAACTGGAGACCACATATCCTGAGGCTGCATTTATTGTAGCTGGGGATTTTAACAAAGCAAATTTGAGTTAAACGCTACCCAAGTTCTGCCAACACTGTCGCACTCGCTCTGAGAACTTTAGACCACTGCTACTCAGCTTTTCGAAATGCCTTAAGGCCCTCCCTTCAGCAAATCAGATCACAACTCCATTTTGCTCCTCCCTTCCTATAGGTAGAAACTCAAACAGGAAGTACCCGTGCAAAGGACTATTCAACGCTGGTTTGACCAATCGGAATCCACTCCAAGATCGTTTTGATCACGCAGACTCTGATAAATTCCAGGTAGCCTTAAAGAATAACATCGACGAATACATGGATAAGGTGACTGAGTTTATCAGGAAGTGTATAGGAAAAGTTGTACCCACTGTGACTATTAAAACCTACCCACACCAGAAACTGTGGATAGATGGCGGCATTCGCACAAAACAGAGCGCAAACCACCGCATATAAATAAATATAAAAGAACCACCACATTTAACCATGGCAGGGTGACTAGGAATATGGCCGAATACAAACAGTGTAGTTAATCCCTCCGTAAGACAATCAAACAGGCAAAACGTCAGTATAGAGACAAAGTGGAGTCGCAATTCAACGGCTCAGACACGAGACGTATGTGGCAGGGTCTACAGACAATCACGGATTACAAAGGGAAATCCAGCCACGTCGTGGACACCGTCATCTTGCTTCTGGACAAAACACCTTTGAGGATAACAGTACAAACGACACGGCACGCTACCAAGGACTGTCTCCTTCTCCGTGGCTGATGTTAGTAAGACATTTAAGCATGTTAACCCTCGCAAGGCTGCCGGCCCAGACAGTATCTCTAGCCGCGTCCTCAGGACATGCGCAGACCAGCTGGAGTGTTTGGTCGATGGGCTGATGGTCGACCGAGATTTCTTTAGTCAAGCAAATATATAAATACAGTGCATTCGTAAAGTTTTCAGACCCCTTCACTTTTCCACATTTTGTTACGTTACAGCCTTACTCTAAAATTGATTAAATAAAATGTTTCGTCATCAATCTTCACACAATACCCCATAATGACTAAGCAAAAACAAGTTTAGACATTTTTGCAAATATATATATGAAATACCTTATTTACAGTGCCTTCAGAAAGTATTCAGACCCCTTCACTTTTCCACATTTTGTTACGTTACAACCTTATTCTAAAATAGATTTAAAAAATCAAATTAAAAACTCATCAATCTACACACAATACCCAATAATGGCAAAGCGAAACAGGCTTTTTGACATTTTTGCAAATATATATATTTTTAAATACATACTTTTTTTTACATAAGTATTCAGACCCTTTGCTATGAGACTCGAAATTGAGCTCAGGTGCATCCTGTTTCCATTGATCATCCTTGATGTTTCTACAACTTGATTGGAGTCCACCTGTGGTAAATTCAATTGATTGGACATGATTTGGAAAGGCAAACACCAGTCTATATAAGGTCCCACAGTTGACAGTGCATGTCAGAGCAAAAATCCACGCCATGAGGTCAAAGGAATTGTCCGTAGAGCTCCGAGACAGGATTTTGTCGAGGAACAGATCTGGGGAAAGGTCCCAAAAAATGTCTGCAGCATTGAAGGTCCCCAAGAACACAGTGGCCTCATCATTATTAAATGGAAGAAGTTTGAACCACCAGTTTGAACCACCAGCTTTTCCTGGAGCTGGTCGCCCGGCAAAACTGAGCAAGCGGGGAAGTAGGGCCTTGGTCAGGGAGGTGACCAAGAACCCAATGGTCACTTTGATAGAGCTCCAGAGTTGTGAGCGGGAGAACCTTCCAGAAGGAACCATCCACAACCATCTCGCAGTACTCCACCAATCAGCCTTTATGGTAGAGTGGCCAGACGGAAGCCACTCCTCAGTAAAAGGCACATGACAGCCCACTTGCAGTTTGCCAAAAGGCACCTAAAGGACTCTCAGACCATGTGAAACAAGATTCTCTGGATGCTCCCCATCCAACCTGACAGAGCTTAGAGGATCTGCAAAGAAGAATGGTAGAAACTCCTCAAATGCCAAGCTTGTAGCCAGGGGTCGGGAACCTATGGTCCCGAGCCAGGTGTGGCTCTTTTGATGATTGCATCTGGCTCGCAGATAAAACAAAATATTCTCACTTGTTTTAATCCATCCATCGATTTTTCACTGCTCATGTCCTGTTCAGGGCTCAGGAGCAATTGTCCATTATTTTAATTAAATGATACTGGCCTACGTTAGCCGTTGCTAGGTAAAACAGGTAAACGCCTCCTTTTGAATCAGTCTGCTCGGTCATTAGCTCAAAGCCAACCCTTCGACGAAGAAGATGGCGAAAAGAAAAAAGATGACGAGTATCGTACATTTCAGGACGAATGACCGAAGAATTCGCCTTTGTGAGAGAGCAGGTTCTGCGGTTTGTCTAATTTGCAATGACAAAATTACATCGATGAAACGGGCGAATGTAAAGCGCGCACTTCGACGCGCGCCATGCTACCTTTGCATCAAAATACCCTGCGGGAGACAGCAGAAAGAAAGCGTGCCAAGAGCTACTGAGCAGGGTGCAAGCTAGCCAGCAGCAACTCCGCGTATGGACCCGGCAAGGTGACTATAATTCCGCTAGCTTTGCTGGATCTTTAGCAATAGTGAGGAACGGAAAACCATTCACAGATGGCGAGTATGCTAAAACGTTCATGCTGGATGTAGCCAATGAACTTTTTGATGATCTTCCGAACAAAGACAAGATAATTAAACGGATACAAGACAATTCCTCTGTCGGCAAGAACTGTTCATGATCGTACCATCGTCATGGCAAACAAAGTGAGGAAACGCAAGTGAAGGACATAAATGCAGCGCCGTCTTTTCCCTGGCTTTGGATGAGTCAACAGACGTGAGCCATTTGTCGCAGTTCAGCGTGATTGCAAGATATGCGTGTGGACACACTGCGCGAAGAAAGTCTTGCAGTTCTGCCATTAAAAGGTCCACAAGAGAGTGAGGATTATTTAAGTCTTTCATGGAGTTTGCTCAAGAAAAAAATTACCTATGGATAAACTTCTCTCAGTGTGTACTGATGTGCTCCGTGTATGGTGGGAATAAAAAAGGATTTGTGGCGCTTCTCCGTGAACATGAAAATAGACCCATCCTAAGTTTCCATTGCATTCTACACCAGGAGCACTTTGTGCTCAATGTGTGACAGGCAGTTTGGGGAAGTGATGTCGCTGGTCATTCGTGTGATCAACTTTATTGTTGCTCAAGCCTTAAATGATCGCCAGTTTAAAACACTGCTGGATGAAGTTGGAAATAACTATCCTGGTCTGCTTTTGCACAGCAATGTGCGTTTGTTGTCAAGAGGGAAGGTGCTTAGCCGTTTTGCGCTTGCCTGAAAGAAATCCGGACTTTCCTTGAAATGAAAGGCATCAAGCATCCTGAGCTAGCCGAAACTGAGTGGCTCCTCAAGTTTTACTATCTCGTAGATATGACTGAACATCTGAACCAGCTCAACGTGAAAATGCAAGGCATTGGAAATACAGTTTATCCCTTCAACAAGCTGTGTTTGCTTTTGAAAACAAGCTAGAACTTTTCATCATGGATCTTGAAACAGGTCTTTACTACATTTTGAAAAACTGAGCCAATTTAAAGATGCATGCACAGCAAGTGAGCCTATTCAAAACTTTGATCTCCACCAGCTAGCTCGCTGCACATCCAGTCTCCTACAGTCCTTCAAAGCACGCTTTGGAGAATTTCGTGAGCACACTCGTCTTTTTAAGTTCATCACCCTTCCAAACGAGTGTTCACTGAACACAGCCGACCTGAGTTACATTCCTGGTGTCTCCGTCAGAGATTTTGAAGCAGAAGTGGCTGACCTGAAGGCCTCAGACATGTGGGTGAATAAGTTCAAGTCACTGAATGAAGATTTGGAAAGAATCATACGACAGAAAGCGGAGTTGCGGAGCAAGCACATGTGGACAGAAATGAAAAAACTTCAACCCGAAGACCAGCTGATTCTCAAAACTTGGAACGCGCTTCCTGTCACATACCACACACTGCAGCGTGTGAGTATTGCTGTATTGACCATGTTTGGATCTACGTATGCATGTGAGCAGTCATTCTCACATCTTAAAAACATCAAGTCCAACCTACGATCACGTTTAACGGATGAAAGCCTCAACGCTTGCATGAAGCTTAACCTCACCAAGTACCAACCAGACTACAAAGACATCAGCAAATCCATGCAGCACCAGAAGTCGCATTAATGGTGAGTATTATAACAACATTATTTAAGAATAAATTCAGAGGCTTATTATACTGACATTTAGTTGAATTCACTTTTAAAATATATTATATGGCTCTCACTGAAATAAATGTCAAAATTTTTTGCTTTCATGGCTCTCTTAGTAAAAAGGTTCCCGACCCCTTTGTAGCGTCATACCCAAAAAATCAATATCAAATCAAATTGTATTTGTCACATCGCACAGAATTGGAGGATTAAACTACTTTTCTATTTTTGAGAATGTGGGAATGGTCCGTGGGTATTTAAAGAACAATCCTGTCGAGGTTGTTTTATTTTGTGACAATCAGAAGAACGGAAGACCTGTAGCTTTGGAAGTGTACTTTTCTCAGTTTTCTACCTGAATGTTTGTAAAATATATGATTGAATATGAAACTAATTGTGAAAAGATGTAATGTCATATTGGCCACTGTCTTGCCTGCGGCTATGGAACCCTGACCTGGGTGCTACCTGTCCCAGACCTGCTGTTTTCATCTCTCTAGAGACTGCAAGCGGTAGAGATACTCTAGTGATCGGCTATGAAAAGCCAACTGACATTACTCCTGAGGTGCTGCACCCTCGACAACTACTGTGATTATTATTATTTGACCATGCTGGTCATTATGAAGATTCGAACATCTTGCCATGTTCTTTATAATCTCCACCCGGCACAGCCAGAAGAGGACTGGCCACCCCTCATAGCCTGGTTCCTCTCTAGGTTTCTTCCTAGGTTTTGCCTTTCTAGGAGTTTTTCCTAGCCACCGGGCTTCACCACCTGCATTGCTTGCTGTTTGGGGTTTTAGGCTGGGTTTCTGTACAGCACTTTGAGATATCAGCTGATGTACGAAGGGCTATATAAATAAATTTGATTTGATATTGGCCTTCTAAACGAGATACTTGTTTATTTATAAAGTTTTAACTAGTCAGTGGCCAAGCCCCCGTGAGGACAGACATTTCATCAGGCATCATGGACCATCCCTTCTTCCACAGAGGATAAAACTTCCTACAAAATATACATTAAGTCAGAGAACGCCAGGACAGAGTCCCCACGTTGGAATGGCTACAATTCTATAGGTCATGGAGACCGTACAGCTGTAGTTTTGGCTACACGGCTGGAAATGGTTAAATTCAGACTATCGATCACTACAGAGTAAGTGCAATTTCTAGATGACACAAATTACTAGTCTGCAGCTACAAGTTACATAAACCTAGAACGAGAATAGCGACAACCACCGAAGCATCTATTCTATGAGAATATTTCCGAATGGTACTCTGAAGTATCCATTCTAACCACCTACAACCACGAAATACATTGTGACTTCTGGGAAAGTTAACCAGAGACTCTGATGAACTCTACAGGATGATTGAGTGTTTTCAACGGAGAGACAACGACATACAGGCGTAAATATGTACATTGCAATTTCTTTCAGAAGGAGCGGCCGTTCATGTGCAAAGTATTAGCATGTCCATGAGTACAATTGGCGGCAGGTAGCCTAGTGGTTAGAGTGTTGGACTAGTAACCGAAGGTTGCTAGATCGAATCCCCGAGCTGACAAGGTAAAAATCGGTTCTTCTGCCCCTGAACAAGGCAGTAAACCCACTGTTCCTAGGCCATCATTGAAAATAAGAATTTGTTCTTAACTGACTTGCCTAGTTAAAGAATAAATAAACAATTATCAACTGTGTGTGTAATCCATCTTGTCTTTCCCACTCTTTATCTCCCCAAACTCTTTCCTTTGTATACCAAGCTGTCATACCGGCTTAGCCCACTAGGGACTTTTCTATCATTGTTAGTAACCAATATCTACTGTTTGTTATGTATTTCTGTAATTATTTAGTTAGTTAGTTATTTAAATAAATAATTAAGCCAATTTGTATATTGCTGATTCCTTATGGAAACTAGGGTTCGTGCAGATAACCAAGAATTTTACGACATTTGGAATGAGACTAACGAAGGTAACAATTAATATAATAATCATTAATGGAAGACTGTAATTGATAAGATATTAAAATATCTGAAAAGTTATATTCGTGAAATTATAGCACGGTAACTCTAAACATTTTCCCGTGGTGCCCCGACTTCCTAGTTAATTCATGTGTAAATGATTAGTTTAATCACGTAATAATTAAACCTAGAGAACTGATTTGATATAAATAAGTCTTCACATTTAATGATACACAAGACTCGACAACACTCACCGTGGCCAGATGACCAGTCCATCGCTGCTCAAGCATCCATTTCAGTTTCTCTCCTGTATATATGGCAGCCACAGTTTGTTTCCTAAGAAACAGTAGCCGCACACAAACACAGTTGTTTTCGCCGACATAACAGAGTACAATTGAAATGTTCTCACACCCGGTTGGGTCTTTAGTCCCATCCACTTTAATTGTGTACCATGAATCATCTACTTCCTTCACAATTTCCTTTGTGACTACCTCATTCATGATCCCAATTATTTAGTTCTGGCTGTCATGAGATGTCTATGTGGCATTGCGGGGAATTGTGCATAAGTGTAACGGATGTGAAATGGCTAGCTAGTTAGCGGGTACGCGCTAATTGCGTTTCAATCAGTTACGTCACTTGCTCTGAAACCTAGAAGTAGTATTTCCCCTTGCTCTGCAAGGGCCGCGGCTTTGATGTGTGCAGAAGGTCCCTGGTTCGCGCCCGGGTATGGGCGAGGGGACGGTCTAAAGTTATACTGTTACATAAGGCACTAGCAAGTTCCTTGTCTTTCCTGAGCGAATAATCTAACATCGCCAAAAATAGTCCCCCGCCCCCCTTGCATCCATCGCATCCAAAGTTCCCCTGAGAGGAAGCTCGTTGACAGAAAAAAATCCACAATGTCCACAATGGATGACAAATACATACGATTTCATAGCAAGTTGTGCAGAATTCAGAATTCTGCTCCCTGTGCATTCCTTGCTTGTCAATCTGTCCAAAGTACCATACATTTCAAATGTTCTTTGCTTGATGCGTGCCCCCCCCAGTCCCTTGTTGCTATCAATGGCATGTTGCCAGTTATTATATCCAGTTTGGGTGAATGCCTTATAGGCGTTAGCATTGGAGGCGATGTAACATTTCCAACAAGGATAGTAGAAAGCTGCATCTGCCTTGCAGGAATATTCCAGCCACTCTCTGCCTTTAAACCACACACTACAAAATGCCCGTTTTCTCCCACAGTACAGGCGGGTTGGGTATTTCCCCAGACAAACCCGCGCTGGCTCCTCATCACCGAGGTCGTCAGGCACTAACGGAGGCGTCGGTGCTTGTAATATCCTGGCGGTGCTGCTGCTAGGTTCGGTCTTGGCGGCTGCAGGACCTCCTCAGTTTGGTTACCTCCTATGTCACCAGGCTGCAAGACGGTTGCGCAGGTGCCTTGCCTGCTGGGATCAATGGCCTTGGCCTCTGTGATTAGTTACACTCACCCCCCTTTCGACTTCCTCCTTTGCCGCAGCAACCAGTGATCCGGGTCAACAGCATCAATGTAACAGTATAACTTTATGGCGTCCCCTCTCCCCGACCCGGGCGCGAACCAGGAACTGTAGCTAGCTAACCAAGAACTGTAAAAATGTATTTGAGAGACAAGTGCTCATTGTCCAAATGTATTTATGTTTTCAATAAACATTGGAGACGAAATATCGGTTACACATTGTCAACATTCTAAGCCAACCCCGTCTGTTTTGCACGTCTATTAAACCTGCAGAGGATGTCTCTTTCTGTTGTTACTATGTACAGAACATGGTAGTACTTGAGCTGGAGACATATCTCCCTCACTAACTTTAAACATCAGCTAACCGATTGCTGCAGCTGTTACATAGCCCATCTGTAAATAGCCCATCCAATCTACCTACCTCATCCCCATATTGTTTTTATTTACCTTTCTGCTCTTTTGCACACCAGTATTTATACTTGCACATCATCTATCACTCCAGTGTTAATTTGCTAAATTGTAATTACTTCGCTACCATGGCCTATTTATTGCCTTACTTCCTCACGCCATTTGCACACACTGTATATAGACTTCATTTCCCCCCCCATTGTGTTATTGACTGTACGTTTGTTTGTGTAATTCTGTGTTTGTGTCACACTGCTTTGCTTTATCTTGGCCAGGTCGCAGTTGTAAATGAGAACTTGTTCTCAACTAGCCTACCTGGTTAAATAAAGGTGAGGTGTGTAATTTTTTTAAATAAAAAATGTACTTGGTTAACTTTTCCATTCTGTTGCTATAATTCTATATTATGGATTTGTGTTACAAAATACATGTCAATAAAACATACCACACATGGTCCTTTGTAGCTCAGTTGGTAGAGCATGTGGCTTTTAACGCCAGGGTAGTGAGTTCGATTCCCGGGACCAGCCATACCTAAAAATGCATGCGCTTATGACTAAATCGCTTTGAATAAAAGCGTCTGCTAAATTACATATTAGCTCTACAGTATTGATTGATGCCCTGTCTTCTGTTCTTCTGTTTGAAGGAAGAATGTGCCGGGGTCTAGGACTGGACCCGAGAGGACTCCAGGACCGGAGCGGGCGGTACTGCCCTAGGGTACCACCCTCTCAGGTCCTACTAATGCACACATAAGTTACACAATAGCACAATTAGTTTGGAGACTGTAAAACGACCGCCATCTAATTATATATTCATGCTATTCAATTGTTTTGTCTAATATACAAGATTAACAGATGGTGACACTGCAGAGTGAGGAGAGATATTTTTATTCACAAATAAAAGTTGCATGTTTGTATGTTACCAAAATAAGACATGGAGAGAAGTCAACTACACTGGTTAGAAGTTAGCAGAGTAAACTAATGACAGGGATGTGGAGAAGTCAACTACACTGGTTAGAAGTTAGCAGAACTAAAACTAATGACAGGAATGTGGAGAAGTCAACTACACTGGTTAGAAGTTAGCAGAACTAAACTAATGACAGGACGTGGAGAAGTCAACTACACTGGTTAGAAGTTAGCAGAGCTAAACTAATGACAGGATGTGGAGAAGTCAACTACACTGGTTAGAAGTTAGCAGAACTAAACTAATGACAGGGATGTGGAGAAGTCAAACTACACTGGTTAGAAGTTAGCAGAACTAAACTAATGACAGGATGTGGAGAAGTCAACTACACTGGTTAGAAGTTAGCAGAACTAACTAATGACAGGGATGTGGAGAAGTCAACTACACTGTTAGAAGTTAGCAGAACTAAACTAATGACAGGATGTGAGAAGTCAACTACACTGGGTTAGAAGTTAGCAGAATACACTAATGACAGGGATGTGGAGAAGTCAACTACACTGGTTCGAAGTTAGCAGAAACTAAACTAATGACAGGAGCGTGAGAAGTCAACTACACTGGTTAGAAGTTAGCAGAACTAAACTAATGACAGGGACGTGGAGAAGTCAACTACACTGGTTAGAAGTTAGCAGAACTAAACTAATGACAGGACGTGGAGAAGTCAACTACACTGGTTAGAAGTTAGCAGAGCTAAACTAATGACAGGGATGTGGAGAAGTCAACTACACTGGTTAGAAGTTAGCAGAACTAAACTAATGACAGGGACGTGGAGAAGTCAACTACACTGGTTAGAAGTTAGCAGAGCTAAACTAATGACAGGGTTGTGGAGAAGTCAACTACACTGGTTAGAAGTAGCAGAACTAAACTAATGACAGGGACGTGGAGAAGTCAACTACACTGGTTAGAAGTTAGCAGAGCTAAACTAATGACAGGACGTGGAGAAGTCAACTACACTGGTTAGAAGTTAGCAGAACTAAACTAATGACAGGATGTGGAGAAGTCAACTACACTGGTTAGAAGTTAGCAGAACTAAACTAATGACAGGGATGTGGAGAAGTCAACTACACTGGTTAGAAGTTAGCAGAGCTAAACTAATGACAGGGATTGTGGAGAAGTTCAACTACACTGGTTAGAAGTTAGCAGACTAAACTAATGACAGGGATGTGGAGAAGTCAACTACACTGGTTAGAAGTTAGAGAACTAAACTAATGACAGGGATGTGGAGAAGTCAACTACACTGGTTAGAAGTTAGCAGAGCTAAACTAATGACAGGGTTGTGGAGAAGTCAACTACACTGGTTGAAAAGTTAGCAGAGCTAAACTAATGACAGGGATGTGGAGAAGTCAACTACACTGGTTAGAAGTTAGCAGAACTAAACTAATGACAGGGATGTGGAGAAGTCAACTACACTGGTTAGAAGTTAGCTGTCATCTTGACGATGTCGTTGTTGCCCTCGACGACGTGGTTCTGTATGCGTTGATGGAAGTGATCCAGAGCTTGCCAGCAGACGGTCAAACAGGTCCTGAGAAATATGGAGAAATATGGAAGAGTGATTGGTTGTCAAACAGGTCCTGGTGAAATATGGAGAAATATGGAAAGGTGATTGTTGTCAAACAGGTTCTGGTGAAATATGGAGAAATATGGAAAGTGATGTGTTGTCAAACAGGTCCTGGTGAAATATGGAAAGGTGATTGGTTGTCAAACAGGTCCTGGTGAAATATGGAGAAATATGGAAAGGTGATTGGTTGTCAAACAGGTCCTGGTGAAATATGGAAATATGGAAAGGTGATTGGTTGTCAAAGTTGATATTGCCACCAGTGTACTTGGACTTCAAAATGTGTACATATTCAGACCTGCCAACCTGCAAGGTGTGTAGTTATACAGTATAATATCTTATATAGTGTAACTACACACCTCACTATAGATATACTGTATAACTACACACCTCATATTAATACTGTATATCTACACACCTCATATTATACTGTATAACTACACACCTCACTATAGATATACTGTATAACTACACACCTCACTATAGATATCATGTATAACTACACACCTCATATTATACTACACACCTCATATTATACTGTAACTACACACCTACACTATATAATACTGTATAACTACACACCTCATATTAT
>NW_019943145.1:0-3718 GCF_002910315.2 Salvelinus sp. IW2-2015
TTCTGAATGTTAACCAATGCTATGAACAACGCTATGTAACTGAACCATGCTATGTAATGAACCAATGTTATGTAACTGAACCAATGCTATGTAACTGAACCAATGCTATGTAACTGAACAACTGAACCAATGCTATGGTAACTGAACCAATGCTATGTAAGCTGCACCAACTAACAAATGCTATGTAACTGAACAAATTGCTATGGTAACTGAACCAATGCTATGTAACTGATAACTGAACCAATGCTATGTAGCTGAACCAATGCTATGTAACTGAACAATGCTAATGTAACGAACCAATGCTATGTAACCTGAACCAATGCTATGTAACTGAACAATGCTATGTAACTGACACCGCTATGTAACTGAACCAATGCTATGTTAACTGAACCCAATGTTATGTAAGCTGAACCAATGCCTATGTAATGGAACCAACTGCTTGTAACTGAACCAATGCTATGTAACTGAACACAAGTCCGCTATGTACTGAACCATAAAGCTATGTACAAAACGCAATGTCTATAACGAACAATGCATATGTAACTGAACCAATGTATGTAGTACTGAACCAATGCTATGTAAACTGATAACTGCAACGCAATGCTATGTAACTGAACAATGAACCATGATGTAACTGAACCAACTGAACCAATGCTATGTAAGAAACTGCAATCTGTACTGCTAAATTTATGTACCTGAACCAATGCTACTGAAAGTGAACCATAACTAATGCGCTATGAACTGAACCCAATGCTATGTAAACATGCAAATACCAACGAACATGTATGTAACTGAACCAATGCATGTAACTGAACATGCTAGCCGAATGCTATGTAACTGAACCAATGCTATAGTAACTGAACCATAGTGCGTAGTTAACTGAAACAACAATTTAGTAACTGAACCAATGCTATGTACACTGAACCAATTTTTATGTAACTGAACCAATGCCATGTAATGAACCAATGCCAGTAAACTGACATGGCATGTAATGAACAATGCTATGTAACTGAACCATAGCTATGTAACTGAACCAATGCTATGTAACTGAACAACTGACAATGCATGTAACTGAAGCAATGCTATGTAACTGAACAATGCATGTAACTGATAACTGAACCGCATGCTTGTAACTGACCAATGCTATGTAACTGAACCAACTGGAAGCAATGCATGTAACTGAACCAATGATATGTAACCTGAAGCCAATGCTATGTAACTGAACAACTGACCAATGCTATGTAACTGAACAATGCTATGTAACTGAACCAACGCTTGTAACTGAACAATGCTATGTAACTGACCAATGCTATGTAACTGACCAATGCTATGTAACTGAACCAACGCTATTTTAACTGAACCAATGTATTTAACTGAAGCCAAATGCATATAATTAGCAATCCAAATACTTGTTGTCATGGATGGAGAAATGGAATGCTTAAAGGCGCTAAAATGGCGTCATTTCCAAAACACTCTAAATATGAAAATAATTGAGGACCTGGTTTGTAGAGAGGCCACTGTGTGAAGCCTGACAGGTGCGTATTGCTGTGGTCATCGTCAGCCTGCCTCCCAGGTCAACYTGGCGGATGTAGTGAGTCCCATAGGTGTCTATGAGCCGGCGGTACTGGGCCTTAGAGGTCTCAGAGTATGAGAAGTAGATCTTGGGCAGAAGATCGATGTCCTTCCGGAACTCAGCGCTGAGAGCAGGGCTGTCTGACACGCGATAACTGGAACACAGTTCAATCCGTCAATCACAGTTCAATCCGTCAATCAATCAATCAATCAAGAAGGCATTCCAGGTTGGAGTCTAGTATGTTGCAGACTGTCGATCTGACTTCAGATTCTCTGGCTACTTAGACTGCGTTTCCACAGGCTTATGCCCAGTTCTTTGTTTTTTTTCATTCAGGAAAATTACCCTTTCTAGTTATTTATATATTATAATACTGTAAGCCTTTTAAGTTGCGGGTGGATCTCCTCCTACAATTTTGCACCGATTTATTTAATTTTAGGTTTAAAAGAAGCGTGTCGTCCTCTTACAATGTACTGTCAACTTTACAGTGAGTGTACAAAACATTGTATGTACAAAACACAACAAGGTGTTCCACCTTCCTAATATTGAGTTGCCCCCCTCTTTGACCTCAGAACAGCCTCAGTTTGTCGGGGCATGGACTCTACAAGTTGTCGAAACCGTTCCACAGGGACGCTGGCCCATGTTGACTCCAATGTTTCCAACAGGCATGTCCGTTTGGCTGTATGTCCTTTGGGTGGTGGACCATTTTTGATACACACAGAAAACTGTTGAGAGTGAAAAACCCAGCAGTGTTGCAGTTCTTGACACAAACCGGTGCGCCTGGTACCTACTTGCCTGAATGGTAAACATACACAATCCACGTCTCAATTGTCTCAAGGCTTAAAAATCCTTCCTTTACCTGTCTCCTCCCCTTCATATACACGGATTGAAGTGGATTTAACAGGTAACATCAATAAGGGATCATAACTTTCACCTGTATTCACCTGGTCAGTCATGGAAAGAAAAGGTGTTCCTAATGTATTGTCCACTGAATATTCCATGTGTTCGGTTTATTTTCCTAGTTTTTGTGTTTTGTAATGTCCTGTATCCCTAGGATACCATGGTGTCACAATGTAAATGATGGAAGCATTTCTAGGTCAATTTAGAATTTGTAGAATGACTACATTACCCATAATGCTCATTGACTTTCCAAATTACCATGGCAATTATGCGTCACAATAGTAATATTAATATTCAACAATCGACTCAAATTAGCTGCATTTAACTTCGTTTTAGTTGTTTTCTATTGATATTTCTCTGTAAATATCCAATAAAAATKATTCCAGCTGATTCGTGATTTCCACTGGCTGAGAAAAGCTCCGGACTCGACACATTCATTACTATGGGACAGCTGGAGATCGAATTTCAATATTGAAACAATGTTGCAAATGCCAGAGAGACAGACAGCAAAGTTTATACAAATCTCTGCTGTTGAAAACCAAATGCTAAGTCTAAAAGACATGTGGAAGATAATGTCTAGATGCTTTTTATAGTGGAGATTAAGTTTATAAGGCTTAAAACATAGATAACATAAAAACGCGTGAGCTGGTAATTAAGTCAGGTCACACTGGAGAGAGGTTGAAATAACAATCCCCCTCCAGCCTTGGATGTCTTCACATCTTTGCAACCGCAAAATTCTAGCTGGTCTCTTCACACAAAATATCTATATTTGGGGCGCTTAAAAACATGATTTGTTTTAACAGTAACCGCTAAAGTGCAATTTAGTAAGTAATTAAATTGCATGTTTATTAATTATGGATCAATGAAAAATATTTAAATTTTTTTCCGCCCCGCCCAAATTTTTCCCCAACCCCAAAATGGAGGGCCACTAGATCATTTGGGCTAGTATTAATGATCTAGGCTAATGGGTTTTGAGTTTCCATTTTCAGATGGTTAGCCCAAGTGAAAGCCAATGTGATATTTTGTCACACAAAATGATGTCAGCAACAATCAAACAAAATAAACCTGCAATTCTGGAGTCCTATTTTGACAGTAAAATTCTAAGCAACAATAGCCTAATTGTCAACCACTGGGTTTAGGTGTTGCACATCACCATAATATTATCATGCATTCAATGTCAGATTGAACACTTATTTATTGAATCATACCATCTCAATCGCACTGTGATCGACTTCATAATCATTACTA
>NW_019943145.1:3743-8743 GCF_002910315.2 Salvelinus sp. IW2-2015
CACCCATGAGGGCCACTAGATCATTTGGGCTAGTATTAATGAATCTAGCTAATGGGTTTTGAGTTTCCACTTCTTCAGATGGTTAGCCCCAAGTGAATTAGCCAATGTGATATTTGTACACAAAATGGATGTCAGCAACAATCAAACAAAATAAACCTGCAATTCTGGAGTCCTATTTTGACAGTAAAATTCTAGCAACAATAGCCTAATTGTCAACCACTGGTTTAGGTGTTGCACATCACCATATATTTATCATGCATTCATGTCAGATGAAACAACTTATTTATTGAATCATACCATCTCAATCGCACTGTGATCGACTTCATAATATTACTACAAATGTTTTCTATTGCGTGACGCCATTACACAATGTTCAATGAGACCAAGTCATGGGCTGGTGCAGTGGCACAGCGGAAAAAKATCTTCTGGAGCAATCTTTTACTGTTTTAAACATGTATGGATAACATGGGATCATGGTAGGCCTATCACAACATTGAGAGAGAAAGCAGGTGCCATGACAACACAGGAAAGAGAGTTTTTTTTAAATGCTCCGGAGTTGAGAATATTACTATAGAGCAGATAAAAACATTGATGATTTGTAGGAGGGGGGAATTGCATTGAATCAAATTATTGATTTCCAATGATTTACCACTCGTAAGGGCAGGCTACCATTAGTTATTATTATTATTATTGTTGTTATTGTTGTTCTTATTGTTATTGTTATTATTTTTGTTATTATTTTTATTGTTGTTGTTATTATTATTATTTTTACCTGTAGTGGCGGCAGCGGAGAATCTGCGAAAAGAAGGAGTAGCGGTTGTCTCTGGTCTTCTTCTTGGCAAATCTGGTTATATCTGACTGTGACCCTCCCATCTCTATGCCAACAGATACCCCCTTCTCCAGACCCAGATCCACCTTCCAGTCTTTAGAGTTCTCGTTGGCAGTGGCCTCTGCCAGGTTACTGGAGAGGAGAGGACCGAGAGAATATTGGTTGAGAGAATGCCAAGAGTGTGCAAAGCTGTCATCAAGGCAAAGGGTGGCTACATTGAAGAATTTCAATATGTTTAATATGTTTAATACTTCTTTGGTTACCAGCATGACTCCATATAGGTTATTTAATAGTTTTGATGTCTTCACTATTTATTCTACAATGTAGAAAATATTAAAAATAAAGAAAAACCCTGGAATGAGTAGGTGTGTCCAACCTTTTGACTAGTACTGTATATCAACAACAAAAGATCACCTTCACTCTCTCCCGGACCCTCTTGTCGCGTATGAGCAGGTGCAGAGGCCTCAGAGAATAAGGAGATGGCGTCAGGGCGGTCCTTCAGGGTGCTCATCCAACTACGGAACCCACTGAGTCCATTACGGTTGTGAGTGACAGCTCCCCCAGCCAACCGGAGCCTCCACACATTGGTGTGGTGGCTGAGGAAGCTAGAGCTGTCGGAGGTCTTCGAGTCACGGTTGTCCAGAACTTGGAGCAACTTTGGACGCTAGGAGAAACTTTACTTCTCCCCAGGCCCACCATCAAGACCTGTGGACAAGCAGGATTCAACCTGAGGAGGTGATGTTCTGAATGTTAACCAATGCTATGAACCAACGCTATGTAAACTGAACCAATGCTATGTAACTGAACCAATGTTATGTAACTGAAACAATGCTATGTAACTGAAGCAATGCTATGTAACTGAACCAACTGAACCAATGCTAAGTTAACTGAACAATGCTATGTAACTTGAAACCAATGACAATGCTATGTAACTGAAGCCAATGCTATGAACTAACCAATGCTATGTATGATAACTGAACCAATGCTATGTAACTGAACCAATGCTATGTAACTGAACCAATGCTATGTAACTGAACCATGCTATGTAAACTGAAACCAATGCTATGTAACTGAACCAATGCTATGTAACTGAACGCAACGATATGTAACTGAAGCCAAGCTATGTAACTGAACCAATTATGTACTGACAATGCTATGTACTGAACCAATGCTCTAGTAACTGAACCAATGCTATGTAACTGAACCAATCGCTATGTAATGAACCTGCTATGTAACTGAACCAATGCTATGTAACTGAACCAACAATGTAGTACTGACACCAATGCCTATGTAACTGAACCAACTGACCAATGTTATGTAACTGAACCAACTGAACCAATGCTATGTAACTGAACCAATGACCATATGCTATGAACTGAACCAAGCTGAACCAATGCTATGTCACTGAACGAACTGAACCAATGTTATGTAACTGAACCAATTGCTATGTTAACTGAACCAATGCTATGTAACTGAACCAATGCTATGTAACTGAACCAACTGAACCAATGCTTAGAACTGAACCAATGCTATGTAACTGAACCAATGCTATGTTACTGAACAATGCCTATGTAACTTGAAACCAAGCTATGTAAACTGAACCAATGCTATGTAACTGAACCAATGAACATGCTATTTAACTGAAAACAATGCTTATGTAACTGAACCAATGCCAATGTAACTGATAACCATGAAGTATGGAACCATGCCTGTAACTGAACCAATGCATGTAACTAACATGCTAGAACTGAACCAATGCTTGAACTAAACCAACTGAACCAATCATGTAACTGAACCAATGCTATGTAACTAACCAATGCTATGTAACTGAATTAACTGACCAATGCTAT
Organism: Salvelinus sp. IW2-2015; assembly: GCF_002910315.2. Lineage (NCBI taxonomy): Eukaryota > Metazoa > Chordata > Actinopteri > Salmoniformes > Salmonidae > Salvelinus > Salvelinus sp. IW2-2015. The sequence continues at coordinate 6,423 of NW_019943145.1, forward strand.
GTAACTGACCAATGCTATGTAACTGAAACCAACTGAACCAATGCTATGTAACTGAACCAATGCTATGTAACTGGAACCAATGCTATGTAACTGAACCAACTGAACCAATGCTATGTAACTGAACAATGCTAATGTACTGAACCACAGAACAGCTATGTAACTGAACAATGCTATGTAACTGAACCAATCTTATGTAACTGAACGATGCTAACTGAACCAACGCTATGTAACTGAAACCAATGCTATTTAACTGAACCAATGCATATAATTACAATCCAAATACTTGTCATGGATGGAGAAATGGAATGCTTAAAGGCCGCTAAAATGGCGTATTTCCAAAACACTCTAAATATGAAAAAATTGAGGACCTGGTTTGTAGAGAGGCCACCTGTGTGAAGCCTGACAGGTGCGTATTGTCTGTGGTCATCGTCAGCCTGCCTCCAGGTCAACCTGGCGGATGTAGTGAGTACCCATAGGTGTCTATGAGCCGGCGGTACTGGGGCCTTAGAGGTCTCAGAGTCATGAGAAGTAGATCTTGGGCAGAAGATCGATGTCCTTTCCGGAACTCAGCGCTGAGAGCAGGGCTGTCTGACACGCGATAACTGGAAACACAGTTCAATCTGTCAATCTAATCAATCAATCAAGAAGGCATTCCAGGTTGGAGTCCTAGTATGTTGCAGACTGTCGATCTGACTTCAGATTCTCTGGCTACTAGACTGCGTTTCCACAGGCTTATGCCCAGTTCTTTGTTTTTTTTCATTCAGGAAAATTACCCTTTTCTAGTTTATTTATATATTATAATACTGTAAGCCTTTTAAGTTGCGGGTGGATCTCCTCCTACAATTTTGCACCGATTTTATTTAATTTTAGGTTTAAAAGAAGCGTGTCGTCCTCTTACAATGTACTGTCAACTTTACAGTGAGTGTACAAAACATTGTTATGTACAAAACACAACAAGGTGTTCCACCTTCCTAATATTGAGTTGCCCCCCTCTTTGACCTCAGAACAAGCCTCAGTTTTGTCGGGCATGGACTCTACAAGTTTGTCGAAACCGTTCCACAGGGACGCTGGCCCATGTTGACTCCAATGTTTCAACAGGCATGTCCGTTTGCTTGTATGTCCTTTGGGTGGTGGACCATTTTTGATACACCACAGAAAACTGTTGAGAGTGAAAAAACCCAGCAGTGTTGCAGTTCTTGACACAAACCGGTGCGCCGAGGGTACCTACTTGCCTGGAATGGTAAACATACACAATCCACGTCTCAATTGTCTCAAGGCTTAAAAATCCTTCCTTTACCTGTCATCCTCCCCTTTCATATACACGGAATTGAAGTGGATTTAACAGGTAACATCAATAAGGGATCATAACTTTCACCTGTATTCACCTGGTCAGTCATGGAAAAGAAAAGGTGTTCTAATGTATTGTCCACTGAATATTCCATGTGTTCGGTTTATTTTCCTAGTTTTTGTGTTTTGTAATGTCCTGTATCCCTAGGATACCATGGTGTCACAATGTAAATGATGGAAGCATTTCTAGGTCAATTTAGAATTTGTAGAATGACTACATTACCCATAATGCTCATTGACTTTCCAAATTACCATGGCAATTATGCGTCACATAGTAATTTAATATTCAACAATTCGACTCAAATTAGCTGCATTTAACTTCGTTTAGTTTTGTTTCTACTATTGATATTTCTCTGTAAATATCCAATAAAAATGATTCCAGCTGATTCGTGATTTCCACTGGCTGAGAAAAGCTCCGGACTCGACACATTCATTACTATGGGACAGCTGGAGATCGAATTTCAATATTGAAACAATGTTGCAAATGCCAGAGAGACAGACAGCAAGTTTATCACCCATGAGGGCCACATAGATATTTGGGCTAGTATTAATGATCTAGAGCTAATGGGTTTTTGAGTTTCCACTTCTCTTCAGATGGTTAGCCCCAAGTGAATTAGCCAATGTGATATTTGTACACAAAATGGATGTCAGCAACAATCAAACAAAATAAACCTGCAATTTCTGGAGTCCTATTTTGACAGTAAAATTCTAGCACAATAGCCTAATTGTCAACCACTGGTTTAGGTGTTGCACATCACCATAATATTTATCATGCATTCATGTCAGATGAAACAACTTATTTATTGAATCATACCATCTCAATCGCACTGTGATCGACTTCATAATATTACTACAAATGTTTTCTATTGCGTGACGCCATTACAACAATGTTCAATGAGACCAAGTCATGGGCTGGTGCAGTGGCACAGCGGAAAAAGATCTTCTGGAGCAATCTTTTACTGTTTTAAACATGT
>NW_019943145.1:10509-12325 GCF_002910315.2 Salvelinus sp. IW2-2015
TACATTTCACACGAATTGCAAAACTGCAATAAATGACAAATTATTAAATGACAAATAAATTATTTTCCCTAAGCCCTAAACCTAACCTTAACCCTAATCCTAGCTCCTAACCCTAAAACTAACCCTAGCTCCTAACCCTACACCTAACCTGAAAACTAACTCTAGCTCCTAAYYCTACACCTAATTCTAACACTAATTCTAACCATAACCCTAATCCCCTTAGAAATAGCATTTGTCCTTGTGGGGAATAACAAAATGTCCCCAGTTGATCAAATTTTTAGGCTAGTGACAACTCAAACCATTGTTTGTTAAATAGTCTAGTGACAACTCAAACCTTTGTTTGGTTAGTAGGCTAGTGGCAATTCAAGCCACACCATCCTGATTAATTTTTTTGTGGGGTTTGAATTGAAATAGACAATTATGTTATAAAAAAAAAAACATTTACATCTGCGAAGTCACAAATCTGACAAAGGTTATCTCTGGATCTATTGTCATGGAAACCAGCAGGTGAAACAATAACAAAGCATTCTAGACAGAGCTATGGATGCAAGGACTGACCATCCATGATATCAATGTTATAGTTTTAACCATGGGGTTATAAAGTGTTTGTTTACATTTACTTTGTTTACAAACAACGGAGTAAAACAAGCTTATACTTTGGGTTCCGATGGGGAACGACCATTGAACTAAACTTATTAACACCTTAGAGACTGCTGCCCTATGTACATAGTCATTGAACTAAACTTATTAACACCTTAGAGACTGCTGCCCTATGTACATAGTCATTGAACTAAACGTATTAACACCTTAGAGACTGCTGCCCTGTGTACATAGTCAGTGAACACTGATCACTTTAATTATGTTACATATTGTTTTACCTTTTTTTATTTCACCTTTATTTAACCAGGTAGGCCAGTTGAGAAAAAGTTCTCATTTACAACTGCGACMTGGCCAATATATACTATATTCTAGTCATGGCTCAACCTATATAAATACTGCTGTACACACTTTTTCTACTCATATACTGTCCATAATGTCTATACACATTACCATTTAATACCTGTGTATTAATGTTCCAGACTCTGACATTAATAGTTCTGATATTTCTTAATACCTTTCATTTTTGGGGGCAGGGTTTGTGTGTATTGTTTTGTATTGTTTTGTATTGTTAGGTGTTACTGCACTAGAAACACAAGCATTTCGCTGCACCTGCGATAACATCTGCAAAAKATGTGTTTTACGAAACCAATAAAGTTTGATCTAATTAGGCAATACTAAGTCATATTCTTCAATGATCAAATGGTAAATATCATTCATTTATATGTCCAAAAATGGATGTAGCAACATTTAGAGGTAGTAATTATGAGCATACAGTATGCAGGTTTTCTGTTCTTTTTAAGTTGCAAATCCACTCACCTGTTTGAATTGGTGTGAGTGGTTCTTCAGTTTGTCCTCAGATCTGGAGTCAGTGATGAAGTCTGTCTCTCCTTCCTCTCTCTCTGTCTGCTTCTCTCTACAACCTGTTTGAATTGGTGAAAGGGGTTCTTCAGTTTGTCCTCAGATCTGGAGTCAGTGATGAAGTCTGTCTCTCCCTCCTCTCTGTCTGTCTGTTTTTCTCTCCAGCCAGGGATGGTATTTTATACAGGATAGCTGTGTGGTGTGTGTGGGTGTGTGTGTGTGTGTGTGTGTGTTGTGTGTGTGTGTGTGTGTGTGTGTGTGTTTGTGTGTTGTGTGTGTGTGTGTTGTGTGTGTTGTGGTTGTTTGTCTCTCCAGCCAGGGATGGTCTATTATACAGAACAGTTTTTTTTCACACCTT
>NW_019943145.1:18291-21875 GCF_002910315.2 Salvelinus sp. IW2-2015
CAAGAACGCCTTTGAACTAGCAGTATCAACAGTACAGAAAGCCTTTGAACTAGCAGTATCAACAGTACAGAAAGCCTTTGAACTAGCAGTATCAACAGTATAGAAAGCCTTTGAACTAGCAGTATCAACAGTACAGAAGCCTTTGAACTAGCAGTATCAACAGTACAGAACCTTTGAACTAGCAGTATCAACAGTACAGAAAGCCTTTGAACTAGCAGTATCAACAGTACAGAAAGCCTTTGAACAGCAGTATCAACAGATAGAAAGCCTTTGAACTAGCAGTATCAACAGTATAGAAAGCCTTTGAACTAGCAGTATCAACAGTAACAGAAAGCCTTTGAACTAGCAGTATCAACAGTACAGAAAGCCTTTGAACTAGCAGTATCAAACAGCATAGAAAGCCTTTGAACTAGCAGTATCAACAGTACAGAAAGCCTTTGAACTAGCAGTATTCAACAGCATAGAAGCCTTTGAACTAGCAGTATCAACAGTATAGAAAGCCTTTGAACTAGCAGTATCAACAGTACAGAAAGCCTTTGAACTAGCAGTATCAACAGTACAGAAAGCCTTTGTAACTAGCAGTATCAACAGCATAGAAAACCTTTGAACTAGCAGTATCAACAGTATAGAAAGCCTTTGAACTAGCAGTATCAACAGTACAGAAAGCCTTTGAACTAGCAGTTATCAACAGTACAGGAAAGCCTTTTGAACTAGCAGTATCAACAGTATAGAAAGCCTTTGAACTAGCAGTATCAACAGTATAGAAAGCCTTTGAACTAGCAGTATCAACAGTATAGAAAGCCTTTGAACTAGCAGTATCAACAGTACAGAAAGCCTTTGAACTAGCAGTATCAACAGTACAGAAAGCCTTTGAACTAGCAGTATCAACAAGTATAGAAAGCCTTTGAACTAGCAGTATCAACAGTATAGAAAGCCTTTGAACTAGCAGTATCAACAGTATAGAAAGCCTTTGAACTAGCCAGTATCAAACAGTACAGAAAGCCTTTGAACTAGCAGTATCAACAGTACAGAAAGCCTTTGAACTAGCAGTACAACAGTATAGAAAGCCTTTGGAACTAAGCAGTCAATCAAACTAGAAAAGCCTTTGAACTAGCCAGTATCAACAGTTACAGAAAAGCCTTTGAACTAGCAGTATCAACAGTACAGAAAGCCTTTGAACTAGCAGTATCAACAGTACAGAAAGCCTTTGAACTAGCAGTATCAACAGTACAGAACGCCTTTGACAGAGAGGGCAGCACAATGATGCCTTTAATCCATTAACCAAATCATTTATAACCAGGGAGAGATTGACCTGGTCTAAAACCAGACTGATGAATACTTCCTAGACAAGAAACATGTCTGTACCTGTGTGTGTTTTCTCTTTTGATTGGGGGGTTGATGTACTGTATGTTTTTACCACTGTAACGATTGTTCTCCTCCTCGTCTGAGGAGGAGCATGGATCGGACCAAAACGCAGCTGGTGATGAATACATGTTTGTTTATTTAAAGAATGACGAAGACGGAAAAAACTCTTAACAAACTACAAAACAATAAACGACGTCAACAGACCTGAACATGTGAACTTACATACAACGAAGAACGCACGAACAGGTACAGACTAAACAAACAAAACAGTCCCGTGTGGTACAAACACTGACACGGAAGACAATCACCCACAAACAAACGGTGTGAACAGCCTACCTTAATATGGTTCTCAATCAGAGGAAACGTCAAACACCTGCCCCTGATTGAGAACCATATAAGGCTAATTAACAAATGAACCTAAACAAGAAACAAATAACATAGACTGCCCACCCAGCTCACGTCCTGACCAACTAAACAAAGCTAAACAAAGGAAAATCCGGTTCTGGATGCCTGATTGGTTAAAACCGCATTCTGGACGTTGGTTTTCAACAGTGGATATTTCTATAATCCTTGTCTATAATCCTTGCAGTTTGTGTGTGTTCCTCTGTTGAACAACGTTCCCTACCGTTGCGTGCGAAGCTGCAGTCGCTGAACTGAGAGGCCTCTGGAAACACAACAACAACAACACAAGAAAGGTGTGAGAAATATAAATAATGGACTGAAGAAGGGAGGGAGGGAGGGAGGGAGGGAGGGAGGGAGGGAGGGATTGGCAAAAAAAAATCCATGTTTTTGTTATGGTCCCAGACAAACACACTCATTCAACTCATATGGGGATTGATGATTATTTGACAAGTTGATTCAGGTTGCTTATCTGGGGCTATACTTATAATGTGTACTGTTGGGAGGGTACAAGAGGACAGGAGTTAAGAAATACTGATCTATGGTGCTACATCACTCACCTGGTCAAACACACTTTGCACAATCTCCGGTTAGATACAGACCTGCCAGAACTTGTTGAGGGATCTGTTGTTCTATTTCATGATGAGGGATGATGTTGTTCTATTTCATGATGAGGATGATGTTTCTATTTCATGATGAGGGATGATGTTGTTCTATTTCATGATGAGGATGATGTTCTATTTCATGATGAGGGATGATGTTTTTCTATTTCATGATGAGGGATGATGTTGTTCTATTTCATGATGAGATAATGTTTTATTTCATGATGAGGGTGATGTTGTTCTATTTCATGATGAGGATGATGTTGTTTCTATTTCATGATGAGGGATGATGTTGTTCTATTTCATGATGAGGGATGATGTTGTTCTATTTCATGATGAGGGATGATGTTGTCCTATTTCATGATGAGGATGATGTTCTATTTCATGACGAGGGATGATGTTGTTCTATTTCATGATGAGGATGTGTTGTTCTATTTCATCGATGAGGGATGATGTTGTTCTATTTCATGATGAGAGATGATGTTCTATTTCATGATGAGGGGATAATGTTCTATTTCATGATGAGGGATGATGATGTTCTATTTCATGATGAGGGATGATGATGTTCTATTTTATGATGAGGGATGGTGTTGTTCTATTTCATGATGAGATGATGGTTCTATTCATGATGGGATGATGTTCTATTTCATGATGAGGGATGATGTTGTTTCTTTTCATGATGAGGGATGATGATGTTCTATTTCATGCTGAGGGATGATGTGGTCTATTTCATGATGAGGGATGATGTTGTTCTATTTCATGATGAGGGATGATGTTGTTCTATTTCATGATGAGGGATGATGTTCTATTTCATGATGAGGGATGATGTTGGTCTATTTTATGATAGGGATGATGTTGTTCTTTTTCATGATGAGGGATGATGTTCTATTTCATGATGAGGATGTGATGTCTTTTTCATGATGAGGGATGATGTTGTTCTATTTCATGATGAGGTATGATGTTCTATTCATGATGAGGGATGATGTTGTTCTATTTCATGATGAGGGATGTTGTTCTATTTCAGATGAGGGACGATGTGTTCTATTCATGATGAGGGACGATGTTGTTCTATTTCATGATGAGGGATGATGTTGTTCTATTTCACGATGAGGATGATGTTGTTCTATTTCACGATGAGGGATGATGTGTTCTATTTCACGATGAGGGATGATGTTGTTCTATTTCATGATGAGGACGATGTTGTTCTATTTCATGATT
>NW_019943145.1:25698-33253 GCF_002910315.2 Salvelinus sp. IW2-2015
CCTTGCAGTTTGTGTGTGTTCCTCTGTTGAACAACGTTCCCTACCGTTGCGTGCAGAGCTGCAGTCGCTGAACTGAGAGGCCTCTGGAAACACAACAACAACAACACAAGAAAGGGTGTGAGAAATATAAATAATGGACTGAAGAAGGGAGGGAGGGAGGAGGAGGGAGGGAGGAGGAGGAGGATTGGCAAAAACAAATCCATGTTTTTGTTATGGTCCCAGACAAACACACTCATTCAACTCATATGGGGATTGATGATTTTTTGACAAGTTGATTCAGGTGTGCTTATCTGGGGCTATACTTATAATGTGTACTGTTGGGAGGGTACAAGAGGACAGGAGTTAAGAAATACTGATCTATGGTGCTACATCACTCACCTGGTCAAACACACTTTGCACAATCTCCGGTTAGATACAGACCTGCCAGAACTTGTTGAGGGATCTGTTGTTCTATTTCATGATGAGGGATGATGTTGTTCTATTCATGATGAGGATGATGTTGTTCTATTTCATGATGAGGGATGATGTTGTTCTATTTCATGATGAGGGATGATGTTGTTCTATTTCATGATGAGGATGATGTTGTTCTATTTCATGATGAGGATGATGTTGTTCTATTTCATGATGAGATATGTTTTATTTCATGATGAGGGTGATGTTGTTCTATTTCATGATGAGGGATGATGTTGTTCTATTTCATGATGAGGGATGATGTTGTTCTATTTCATGATGAGGGATGATGTGTTCTATTCATGATGAGGGATGATGTTGTCCTATTTCATGATGAGGATATGTTCTATTTCATGACGAGGGATGATGTTGTTCTATTTCATGATGAGGGATGATGTTGTTCTATTTCACGATGAGGGATGATTGTTGTTCTATTTCATGATGAGAGATGATGTTCTATTTCATGATGAGGGATAATGTTTCTATTTCATGATGAGGGATGATGATGTTCTATTTCATGATGAGGATGATGATGTTCTATTTATGATGAGGGATGGTGTTGTTCTATTTCATGATGAGGATGATGAGTTCTATTCATTGATGAGGGATGATGTGTTCTATTTCATGATGAGGGATGATGTTGTTCTATTTCATGATGAGGGATGATGATGTTCTATTTCATGTGAGGGATGATTGTTCTATTTCATGATGAGGATGATGTTGTTCTATTTCATGGATGAGGGATGATGTTGTTCTATTTCATGATGAGGATGATGTTCTATTTCATGATGAGGGATGATGTTGTTCTATTTTATGAAATGAGGATGATGTTGTTTCTATTTCATGATGAGGGATGATGTTCTATTCATGATGAGGATGATATGTTCTTTTTCATGATGAGGGATGATGTTGTTCTATTCATGATGAGGGATTGATTTCTATTTCATGATGAGGGATGATGTGTGTTCTATTCATCATGAGGGATGTTGTTCTATTTCATTGATGAGGGACGATGTTTTCTATTTCATGATGAGGACGATTTGTTCCTATTTCATTGATGCAGGGAGAGGGATGATGTTGTTCTATTTCATGATGAGGGATGATGTTGTTCTATTTCATGATGAGGGATGATGTTGTTCTATTTCATGATGAGGGATGATGATGTTCTATTTCATGATGAGGGATGATGTTGTTCTATTTCATGCTGAGGGATGATGTTGTTTTATTTCATGCTGAGGGATGATGTTGAATGCATCTGATGCTCACCTGCCTCATATGAATCAAGACCCTTCTTGGTCAGGTGATAGGAGCAGAATAGCAAATGAACCCGCATACACATTTAATCTTCCTGAGGTCACATTAAATCAATTGTCAAATCTCTATAAACACGGTTGAGAAGCCTGATCTAACTGGGGCTGCTGTACAGGGCCTTCAGGAACTATTCATAACCTTTGACTTATTCCACATGTTGTTGTGTTACAGCCTGAATTCAAAATGAATTCAAGAGTTTTTTTCCCTCTCCCATGTACACACAATAACAACAAAGTGAAAACATGTTTTTAGAACTGTTGGCAAATTTATTGAAATTAAATACAGAAATAGCTCATCTACATAAGTATTCAACGCGATAGAAACACCTTTGTCAGCGATTATAGCTGAGTCTTTCTGGTTAAGTCTCTGAGAGTTTATGTTATTGTCCTGCTTAAAGGTGAATTTGTCTCCCAGTGTCTGTTGGAAAGCAGACTGAACTAGGTTTTCCTCTAGGATTTTGCCTGTGCTTAGCTCTATTCAGTTTATTTTTATCCTACAAAAACGTCCTAGTCCTTGCCGATGACAAGTATACCCATAACATGATGCGGCCACCACCATGCTTGAAAATATGAAGAGTGGTACTCAGTGATGTGTTGGATTTGCCCCAAATCCAACACAACCTAACGTGAATTTCTTTGCCACTTTACTTAAGTGCTTCCTTCTTTTCCCTCTGTTATTTAGGATAATATTGTGGAGTAACTACAATGTTGTTGAGACATCCTCAGTTCTCATATTACAGCCAATAAACTCTGTTTTAAAGTCACCATTGGTCTCATTGTGACATCCCTGAACAGTTTCCTTCCTCTCCGGCAACTGAGTCAAGGACACCAGTATCTTTGTAGTGACTGGATGTATTGATACACCATCCAAAGTGTAATTAATAACTTCACCCTGCTCAAAGGGATATTCAATGCCTGCTCCCCCCCACACATCTATCTCCCCCTGGTGTTTGTGGTTGAATCTGTGTTTGAAATGTACTGCTCATTACTGATATTTGTATGTATGGGGTGCAGAGATGAGGTAGTCATTAMAAAATCATATAAACCACTATTATTGAACACAGAGTGAGTCCATGCAACCTATTATGTGACTTGATATGCAAATGTGTACTCCTGAACGTATTTARGCTTACCATAACAAAAGGGTTGAAATTTTGATTCAAAACATTTCAGCTTTTCATTTWWAAAAAGTCAAACWTTTCAAAAAACAGTATTCCACTTTGACATTATGGGTTATTGTGTGTTGGCAAGTGACAMAATCTCAATGTAAYCCAGGCTGTAACAACATAATGTGGKGAAACATCAAGGGGTCTGAATACTTTCTGAARGCACTGTACAGTGTGCTGCACACGTTTAGTGATTTCAAATGATGACACCCATATTAACCAGGTCACACCCCCCCCATATTAACCAGGTCACCCCCCATATTAACCAGGTCACACCTCACCCCCCATATTAACCAGGTCACACCTCACCACCCATATCAACCAGGTCACACCCCCCCCCCATATTAACCAGGTCACCCCCCCATATTAACCAGGTCACACCTCACCCCCTCCCCCATATTATCAGGTACACCTCACCACCCATATAACAGGTCACACTCACCACCCATATTGATCAGGTCACACCTCACCACCCATATGAATTCAAGGTCACACCTCACCACCCATATTAATCAGGTCAACACCTCACCACCCATATTAACCAGGTCACACCTCACCACCCATATTGATCAGGTCACACCTCACCACCCATATTATCAGGTCACACCTCACACCCATATTAACCAGGACCCACCTCACCACCCATATTGATCAGGTCACACCTCACCACCATATTATCAGGTCCACCTCACCCCCCATATTGATCAGGTCACACCTCACCACCCATATTAACCAGGTCACACCTCACCACCCATATTAACCAGGTCCCACCTAACCCCCCATATTGATCAGGTCACATCTCACCCCCCATATTGATCAGGTCACACCTCACCACCCATACTGACCAGGTCACATTTCACCACCCATATTGATCAGTCACACCTCACCACCCATATTGATCAGGTCACACCTCACCACCCATATTGACCAGGTCACACCTCACCACCCATATTGATCAGGTACACCTCACCACCCATACTGACCAGGTCACACACTCACCACCCATATTGATCAGGTCACATTTCACCCCCATATTGATCAGGTCACATTTACCCCCATATTGATCAGGTCACATTTCACCCTATTGATCAGGTCACATTTCACCCCCATATTGATCAGGTCACACTCACCACAATTGACCAGGTCACACCTCACCACCCATATTGACCAGGTCACACCTCACCACCCATATTGACCAGGTCACACCTCACCACCATATTGATCAGGTCACACCTCACCACCCATATTGACAGGTCACACCTCACCACCCAAATTGACCAGGTCACACCTCACCACCCATATTGATCAGGTCACACCTCACCACCCATATTGACTCAGGTCACACCTCACCACCCATTGATCAGATCAACCTCACCACCCATATTGATCAGATCACACCTCACCACCCATATTGATCAGGTCACACCTCACCACCCATATTGATCAGGTCACACCTCACCACCCATATTGACCAGGTCACACCTCACCACCCATATTGATCAGGTCACACCTCACCACCCATATTGATCAGGTCACACCTCACCACCCATATGATCAGTCCACTCACACCATACTGACCAGGTCACACCTCACCCCATACTGACCAGGTCACACCTCACCACCCATACTGACCAGGTCACACCTCACCACCATACTGCCAGTCACACCTCACCACACTAACACAAATGCAGCAAACATACTGTATCTCAAAGGCCATTAAACGGACGGTGATCAGTGTTTAGGGAAATGGGTCATTAAATACAAACTGTCACGCAACGTTTATGAACTGTTATGCAACGTTTATTGAACTGTCATGCAACGTTTATTAACTGTCCTGCAACGTTTATTAACTGTCCTGCAACGTTTATTAAACTGTCCTGCAACGTTTATTGAACTGTCCTGCAACGTTTATTGAACTGTCCTGCAACGTTTATTAACTGTCCTGCAACGTTTATTAACTGTCCTGCAACGTTTATTAACCTGTCCTGCAACGTTTATTGAACTGTCACGCAACGTTTATTAACTGTCCTGCAACGTTTATTGAACTGAACACACAGTAGCAGCATCAGACAGACACCCAACAAAATAACAGTCCAGAGACAGGTTTACAAAATAAGAGTCCTTTAATGGTGGGAGATGAACAGATCATATGAAGTGCCTCTTAGCAGATTCAAGCTTACAAAAACCCTTCCCCACATGCATACTGGGTATTGTAGTTCCCTGGAACATAGGAGAAACAGTGAAGCAGTAAATGGAATGGGGTGGAGACTACAAACATGGCAGACAGTGGACTGTGCCCTGACTATTTTACCACCTAAGGATGTTGGTAGCCGTTTAAATAATCCCACGAGTCAGCCTTCTACATGTCGGTCTCCTATGAGAGTATGGACCACTGGTCTACCACAAACCATCTGACATGTTATCATTGAGAAATAATGCCTTGGCAAACGAGAGGGGACACTATAAAGTAGGGGGTGGAGGGTAATGGTCCATGTGAACACACACACACACACACTCGTTCGCTCAGTCAGTCAATCAGTACCTACAGGGCTCTTATTTTCACACACACACAACGATGTAGCCATGGCAACAGGTACAAGGGATAAGGGGTGTTGATGGTGTAAAGTTGCATATAGACAGAACGGTGGGTGGGGTGGGGGGTATTTGAGGTGGAAGGGATGGCTTCTAAGGGAGTAGGGAGGACAAGAGGGGTGGGAGGTAGGAGGGTGGAGGGGGTATTCAGAGGAGATGGGGGTATTCAGGAGGTGACGGGGGTATTCAGGGGGAGATGGGGGTATTCAGGGGGAGATGGGGGTATTCAGGGGGTATTCAGGGGAGATGGGGGTATTCAGGGGGTATTCAGGGGGAGATGGGGGTATTCAGGAGGTGACGGGGGTATCAGGAGGAGATGGGGGTATTCAGGAGGAGACGGGGGTATTCAGGAGGAGATGGGGGTATTCAGGAGGTGACGGGGTATTCAGGAGGGACGGGGGTATCCAGGGGAGATGGGGGTATTCAGGGGGAGATGGGGTATTCAGGGGGTATTCAGGGGAGATGGGGTATTCAGGGGGTATTCAGGGGAGATGGGGTATTCAGGGGGAGATGGGGGTATTCAGGGGGAGATGGGGGTATCTCAGGGGGTATTCAGGGGGAGATGGGGGGTATTCAGGGGGAGATGGGGGTATTCAGGGGGAGATGGGGGTATTCAGGGGAGATGGGGGTATTCAGGGGGAGAGATGGGGGTTTCAGGGGATGGGGTATTCAAGGGGTCAGAGCTTGTCTCTATCCCGTGCGGAGGATGACGTGAACTCCAGAATCGGTGAACACCGGACCACTCATGTCTCCCACCTTCAGAGCAAAGGACGCATCCTCAAACGGCTTCTGCATCTGACCTGAAACACCAAACTCTTCTATCACAACTAAAAAAGAAAATACCTGGAAAACATGACTTGGTGCCGGTCTGTGATTGCATGCTTGTGTGTGAGACTGGATAGTATATTTTCCTTTGACCGTGTGTGTGTGTGTGTGTGTGTGTGTGTGTTGTGTGTGTGTATAGTAATTTTTCCATTTGACCGTGTGTGTGTGTGTATAGTAATATTTCCATTTGACCGTGTGTGTGTGTGTGTATATAGTTATTTTCCATTTGACCGTGTGTGTGTGTGTGTGTATATAGTATATTTTCCATTTGACCGTGTGTGTGTGTGTGTGTATATAGTATATTTCCATTTGACCGTGTGTTGTGTGTGTGTGTTATAGTATATTTTCATTTGACCGTGTGTGTGTGTGTGTGTATATAGTATATTTCCATTTGACCGTGTGGTGTGTGTGTGGATAGTATATTTTCATTTTACGCGTGTGTGTGTGTGTGTGTGTGATAGTATATTTTCCATTTGACCGTGTTTGTGTTGTGTGGTGATAGTATATTTTCCATTTGACCGTGTGTGTGTGTGTGTGTGGATAGTATATTTTCCATTTGACCGTGTGTGTGTGTGTTGTATAGTATATTTTCCATTTGACCGTGTGTGTGTGTGTGTGTGTGTGTGTGTATAGTTATTTTCCATTTGACCGTGTGTGTTGGTGGATAGTAATTTTCCATTTGACCGTGTGTGTGTGTGTGTATAGTACATTTTCCATTTGACCGTGTGTGTGTGTATAGTAATATTTTCCATTTGACCGAGTGGTGTGTGTGTGTGTGATAGTACATTTTCCATTTGACGTGTGTGTGTGTATAGTATATTTTCCATTTGACCGTGTGTGTGGTGTGTGTTGTATAGTACATTTTCCATATGACCGTGTGTGTGTGTGTATAGTACATTTTCCATTTGACCGTGTGTGTGTGTATAGTATATTTCCATTGACGAGTGTGTGTGTGTTACCTGCCGAACAGTCCCAGGTCTCCTCCGTTGCGTGCGGAGCTGCAGTCGCTGAACTGAGAGGCCAGAGCCTCAAACTCCTCCTCTCCTGACTGCATCTGCTCTATGTACTCTACACATGTTAACACACAACATGTTATATAACACTTACACTGCAACATGTTAACACATACACAAACTGCAACAAATGTTATTAACAAACATACACACATGCCAACATGTTAACAAACACACAGACACTGCAACATGTTAATAA
>NW_019943145.1:33278-36094 GCF_002910315.2 Salvelinus sp. IW2-2015
TCACCACCCATAATTGATCAGGTCACACCTCACCACCCATACTGACCAGGTCACACCTCACCACCCATACTGACCAGGTCACACCTCACCACCCATACTGACCAGGTCACACTCTCACCACCCATACTGACCAGGTCACACCTCACCACACTAACACAAATGCAGCAAACATACTGTATCTCAAAGGCCATTAAACGGACGGTGATCAGTGTTTAGGGGAAATGGGTCATTAAATACAAATGTCACGCAACGTTTATGAACTGTTATGCAACGTTTATTGAACTGTCATGCAACGTTTATTAACTGTCCTGCAACGTTTATTAACTGTCCTGCAACGTTTATTAAACTGTCCTGCAACGTTTATTGAACTGTCCTGCAACGTTTATTGAACTGTCCGCAACGTTTATTAACTGTCCTGCAACGTTTATTAACTGTCCTGCAACGTTTATTAACTGTCCTGCAACGTTTATTGAACTGTCACGCAACGTTTATTAACTGTCCTGCAACGTTTATTGAACTGAACACACAGTAGCAGCATCAGACAGACACCCAACAAAATAACAGTCCAGAGACAGGTTTACAAAATAAGAGTCCTTTAATGGTGGGAGATGAACAGATCATATGAAGTGCCTCTTAGSAGATTCAAGCTTACAAAAACCCTTCCCCACATGCATACTGGGTATTGTAGTTCCCTGGAACATAGGAGAAACAGTGAAGCAGTAAATGGAATGGGGTGGAGACTACAAACATGGCAGACAGTGGACTGTGCCCTGACTATTTTACCACCTAAGGGATGTTGGTAGCCGTTTAAATAATCCCACGAGTCAGCCTTCTACATGTCGGTCTCCTATGAGAGAGTATGGACCACTGGTCTACCACAAACCATCTGACATGTTATCATTGAGAAAATAATGCCTTGGCAAACAGAGAGGGGACACTATAAAGTAGGGGGTGGAGGGGTAATGGTCCATGTGAACACACACACACACACACACTCGTTCGCTCAGTCAGTCAATCAGTACCTACAGGGCTCTTATTTTCACACACACACAACGATGTAGCCATGGCAACAGGTACAAGGGATAAGGGGTGTTGATGGTGTCAGTGTAAAGTTGCATATAGAACAGAACGGTGGGTGGGGTGGGGGGTATTTGAGGTGGAAGGGATGGCTTCTAAAGGGAGTAGGGAGGACAAGAGGGGTGGGAGGTAGGAGGGGTGGAGGGGGTATTCAGAGGAGATGGGGGTATTCAGGAGGTGAGGGGGATTTCAGGGGAGATGGGGATCAGCGGGGAGATGGGGGTTTCAGGGGGTATCAGGGGGAAGTGGGGTAATTCAGGGGGTATTTCAGGGGATATGGGGGTATTCAGGAGGTGACGGGGGTATTCACGGAGGAGATGGGGGTATTCAGGAGGAGACGGGGGTATTTCAAGGAGGAGATGGGGGTATTCAAGGAAGGTGAACAGGGGGTATTCAGGAGTGACGGGTATTCAGGGGAATGGGGGGGTATTCAAGGGGGAGATGGGGCGTATAACCAGGGGGTATCAGGGGGAGATGGGGGTCATTCAGGGGTATTTCATGGGGTAGTCAGCGCGCGGATTATCCCACGGCGGAGCATGCATGTGGGGGTATATACATGGGCTCCAGGGAATGCGGTATCAGGGGGAGATGGGGGTATTCAGGGGCGCATATCTGTTCCAGTGCATACGCCGGGCGATCTCGGGTTGTTACAGAGTGGGCAGATTGGGGGTACCTATCTCCAGCGCTGGAAGTAAGCACTAGCGGGGTTATTCACCCACCCCTGCCAGGGAGATGGGGGTATTCAGGGGAGAAATGGGGGGAATCAGGGGGAGAGGGAGTATTCGGGGAGATGGGTATTCAAGGGGTCAGAGCTTGTCTGCTATCGTCGGAGGATGACGATGAACTGACCCAAGAAATCGTGAGATGAACACCGGACCAACTCATGTCTCCCACCCCAACTTAACCAGAGCAAAGGACAACAGCATAACAATCCTCCAAACGGCTTCTGCTAATGTCTGAACCTGAAAACAAATCTAAATAAAAAACAACAACAATCTTCTCTCTCCATTCTCACTATCCACATAAAACAGAAAATACCTGTGGAAACACCAAGATGACTTGGTGCCGGTCTGTGATTGCATGCTTGTTGTGTGAGACTGGATAGTATATTTCCATTTTGACCGTGTGTGTGTGTGTGTGTGGTGTCTGTGTGTGTGTGTGTTATAGTATATTTTCCATTTGAAACCGTGTGTGTGTGTGTGTATAGTAATATTTTCCATTGACCGTGTGTGTGTGTGTGTATATAGTAATAATTTTCCATTTGACCGTGTGTGTGTGTGTGTGTTATAGTATATTTTTTTTTATTTTTTTTCCATTTGACCGTGTGGTTGTGTGTGTGTGTGTAATATAGTATATTTCCAATGTTATTTTTGACCGTGTGTGTGTGGGTGTGTATAGTAATCATTTTTTTTTTTCCATATGACTGACCGTGGTGTGTGTGTGTGTATATAGCTATTTTTCCATTTGACCGTGTGTGTGTGTGTGGATATTGTTATTTATCATTTTTAAAACCCGTGTGTAGTGTGTGGTGTGTGTGTGGATAGTAACAATATTTTCCAGTTAGATTCGACCGTGTGTGTTGTGTGTGTGTGGATAGTATATTTATTTTCCATTTGACCGTGTGTTTGTGGTGTGTGTGATAGTATATTTCCATTTGACCAGTGTGTGTGTGTGTGGTATAGTATATTTTCCATTGACCGTGTGTGTGTGTGTGGTGTGTTGTGTGTGTATAGTATATA
>NW_019943145.1:37640-41142 GCF_002910315.2 Salvelinus sp. IW2-2015
CGAGCAATTCCACTGGCTGCTTAATGGGTAATGCGTTTGACCACACACATTTACATTCTGACTAATGTCCTTATCCCAGTGAGTGAATGAATTGGCTGTGTGTTAGCCTCACAGCTCAGCTGTATGGTCCACCTCTAGTGTGTTATTATGTCAGAATGATGGACTAAGTATGTTGATAAGATGTAGGTTTTCAATTGTACTAACACGATGTAGGTATTGTTTATGGTGCTGTGTACCACTGTAAACTAACCTCTCTCTCCCTCTATATCTCTGCCTATCTCTCTGTCTCTCTCCATCTGTCTGTCTCTCTCTCCATCTCTGTTTCTCTCTTTGTCTCTCTTTCCCCCCCCATAGGGCACATTGAGGTGGTGAAACTGCTGGCCTCTCATGGATCAGAGGTGTCCTGTAAAGACAAGAAGGCCTACACCCCTCTCCACTKTGCAGCCTCCAGCGGCATGATCAGCATAGTCAAGTACCTCCTGGACCTTGGGGTGGATGTGAGTCAATGCATACATACACCTCCCCACATTCAACTGTGTAGTCACTGTTCAATTACAACTCCACGAAAAGACAGAGCTCTAGTGTGTTGGAGAATGATTTCCTTCAAGTAATGAAGAGATGGAGGTTGGGCCAGGGGGTTGGGATCAGTGGGTTGGGACAAGTGTGTTGGGACCAGTGGGTTGGGACCAGTGAGTTGGGACCAGGGGATTGGGGCCAGGGGGTTGGGACCAGGGGGTTTTCATAACCAAGTAATGAATAGATGGAGGTTGGGCCAGTGGGTTGGGACCAGTGAGTTGGGACAAGTGTGTTGGGACCAGGGGGTTGGGACCAGTGTGTTGGGACCAGGGGGTTGGGACCAGTGTGTTGGGACCAGGGGGTTTTCATAACCAAGTAATGAAGAGATGGAGATTGGATCCAGAGGGTTGGATCCAGGAGGTTGGAGCCAGTGGGTTGGGACCCAGTGTGTCGGGACACAGTGTGTTGGGTCAGGGGTTTTTCCTAACCAAGTGACCTACGAGAGAGATACAGCGAGAGCAGCCAGTGACACGAGCCTACCAGACGAGCTAAATATTTATATGCTCGCTTCGAAGCAAGTAACACTGTAACATGCATGAGAGCACCAGCTGTTCCGGACTACTGTGTGATCACATTCTCCGCAGCTGATGGAGTAAGACCTTTAAACAGGTCAACATTCACAAGGCCACAGGGCCAAACGGATTACCAGGATGTGTACCCGAGCATGCGCTGACCAACTGGCAAGCGTTTCACTGACATTTTCAACCTCTCCCTGTCTGAGTCTGTAATACCAACATGTTTCAAGCATTGCACCATAGTCCCTGTGCCCAAGAAGACTAAGGTAACCTGCCTAAATACTACCGACCCGTAGCACTCACGTCTGTGTTTTTGAAAGGCTGGTCATGGCTCAACTCAATACCATTATCCTAGAAACCCTAAACCTACTCCAATTTGCATACCGCCCCAACAGATCCACAGATGATGCAATCTCTATGCACTCCACACTGCCCTTTCACACCTGGACAAAAGGAACACCTATGTGAGAATCTATTCATTGATACTACAGCTCAGCGTTCAACACCATAGTGCACTCAAAGCTCATCACTTCAATCAATCAAATGTATTTATAAAGCCCTTCTTACATCAACTGATGTCACAAAGTGCTGTACAGAAACCCAGCCTAAAACCCCAAACAGCAAGCAATGCAGGTGTAGAAGCACGGTAGCTAGGACAAACTCCCTAGGAAGGCCAAAACCTAGGAAGAAACCTAGAGAGGAACCAGGCTATGAGGGGTGGCCAGTCCTCTTCTGGCTGTGCCGGGTGGAGATTATAACAGAACATGGCAAGATGTTCAAATGTTCATAGATGACCAGCAGGGTCAGATAATAATAATCACAGTGGTTGTAGAGGGTGAAACAGGTCAGCACTCAGGAGTAAATGTCAGTTGGCTTTTCATAGCCGATCATTCAGAGTATCTCTACCGCTTCTGCTGTCTCTAGAGAGTTGAACCAGCAGGTCTGGGACAAGGTAGCACGTCGTGAACAGGTCGGGGTTCCATAGCCGCAGGCAGAACAGTTGAGACTGGAGCAGCAGCACGGCCAGGTGGCCTGGGGACAGCAAGGAGTCATCAGGCCAGGTAGTCTTGAGGCATGTCTCCTCGAGAGAGAGAGAGAGACAGAGAAATTAGAGAGCATACTTAAATTCACACAGGCACCGGATAAGACAGGAGAAATACACCAGATATAACAGACTGACCCTAGCCCCCGACACATAAACTACTGCAGCATAAATACTGGAGGCTGAGACAGGAGGGGTCGGGAAACACTGTGGCCCCATCCGACGATACCCCCGGACAGGGCCAAACAGGCAGGATATAACCCCACCCACTTTGCCAAAGCACAGCCCACACCACTAGAGGGATATCTTCAACCACCAACTTACTATCCTGAGACAAGGCCGAGTACTCCCAGTATCTCCAATCTCCAGTGGGTGCGCGGGAGGGGGTAGATCCAGAATTTTGGGATCCTGTAGAAAGGAGATCGCGTCTCTTCCCTCCACGACCTCCGGGAAACCTTGAAGTCTCAAATTCGATGCCTTTGGAAATGTTCATAATAATCAAATTTCTCCTCGAGTTTAGCGATGGAGTCTTCCAACTTCTTGTATTTTTGGTCCACTTCCTCACGGACGTCCAGGATGGCAGCCTGGTGGTCAGCATGGTCTTTTTCTAACTTTGTCACTCGTCCCTTTGTGACTTTATGGTCTTCGTGGAGTTTATCGACCAGTACATCAATTTTGCTGAGGGGTTCAGAAAGTGTCTCTTGGATTTATTTTTGTTATACCCTTGTCCATCCATTCTGAACCATGCTGGTGCTTCTTCCCGAGCTAGCATCCGCCGAGCGCAGAGGGCGTCGAGAGATTTCAGAGGTGCCACCTGTGTCTACTTTGACATACAATGTTTGGCGATACAATAAATGTTTTAACTTCCAACTCACTATTAACGAACAGTTAAAATGTCAAAATGCCTTAAAACTGTTTGAAAGTTCGAGGACACTCGCAGATGCGTCTTGTTAGAGCTTCGCATTGGCGGAAGTCCCTCTCATATCATCATTCTTAACAGTCATCGTCCAAAAGTCTTCTACTGTTGTCTTCTCCATTTCATGCACAACACATTGGAGGGACACTTCACATATGTAGTGGGTGTACTTTCCATGTTACAGTATTTCCTTTATAACATTTATAATGACTACATAACTAACAAAACAACATTAGTGTTCTTTAGATCACCTCTGACATTCCCACGTTTTATGTTAGATATATTGTTCCAGTAGTTGCTTCTGAACGTGTTAGAATTTCGTCGGAAAAGTATTCTTGAAACAAAGCAAAAGGGCGTGAGTTGTTAACCCCACCAGTTCCCTCCTCCCCCCTCTGCGGGGAGAGGGGGCGGCAGCGTAGCCTAGTGGTTAGAGCGTTGGACTAGTAACGAAAG
>NW_019943145.1:44458-48061 GCF_002910315.2 Salvelinus sp. IW2-2015
CACCTGATCAGGAATGTATTGTCTCTCTCTCTATCAACATGTTAAATGTGCAACAGAGGAAAAGAAACTCTGGACCACCTTTACTCCATATTCAAAGATGCATACAAAGCTCTCCCTCGCTCTCCATTTGGCTAATCTGACCATATTTCTATCCTCCGGATTCCTGCTTACAAGCAACAATTAAAGCAGGAAGCACCAGTGACTAGATCAATAAAAAAGTGGTTAGATGAGGCAGATGCTAAACTACAGGACTGTTTTGCTAGCACAAACTGGAATATTTTCCGGGATTCTTCCGATGGCATTGAGGATTACACCACATCAGTCACTGGCTTCATCAATAAGTGCATCGATGACGTCATCCCCACAGTGACTATACGTACATAACCCAACCAGAAGTCATGGATTACAGGCAAAATCCGACCTGGCTAAAAGGGTAGAGCTGCCGCTTTCAAGGAGCGGGACTCTAACCTGGAAGCTTATAAGAATCCGCTATGCCCTCCGACAAACCATCAACCAGCAAAGCGTCAATACAGGACAAAGATCACATCATACTACACCGGCTCCGATGCTGGTCGGATGTGGCAGGGCTTGCAAACTATTACAGACTACAAAGGGAAGCACAGCCGAGAGCAGCCCAGTGACACGAGCCTACCAACGAGCTAAATTATTTATATGCTCGCTTCGAAGCAAGTAACACTGTAACATGCATGAGAGCACCAGCTGTTCCGGACTACTGTGTGATCACATTCTCCGCAGCTGATGAGAGTAAGACCTTTAAACAGGTCAACATTCACAAGGCCACAGGGCCAAACGATTACCAGGATGTGTACCCGAGCATGCGCTGACCAACTGCAAGCGTTTTCACTGACATTTTCAACCTCTCCCTGTCTGAGTCTGTAATACCAACATGTTTCAAGCATTGCACCATAGTCCCTGTGCCCAAGAAGACTAAGGTAACCTGCCTAAATAACTACCGACCCGTAGCACTCACGTCTGTGTTTTTGAAAGGCTGGTCATGGCTCACATCAATACCATTTCCTAGAAACCCTAAACCTACTCCAATTTGCATACCGCCCCAACAGATCCACAGATGATGCAATCTCTATGGCACTCCACACTGCCCTTTCACACCTGAACAAAAGGAACACCTATGTGAGAATACTATTCATTGACTACAGCTCAGCGTTCAACACCATAGTGCACTCAAAGCTCATCACTGTCAATCAATCAAATGTATTTATAAAGCCCTTCTTACATCAACTGATGTCCCAAAGTGCTGTACAGAAACCCAGCCTAAAACCCCAAACAGCAAGCAATGCAGGTGTAGAAGCACGGTAGCTAGGACAAACTCCCTAGGAAGGCCAAAACCTAGGAAGAAACCTAGAGAGGAACCAGGCTATGAGGTGGCCAGTCCTCTTCTGGCTGTGCCGGGTGGAGATTTAACAGAACATGGGCAAGATGTTCAATTGTTCAAGTTGCAAGATCGAATCCCCGAGCTGACAAGGTACAAATCTGTCGTTCTGCCCCTGAACAAGGCAGTTAACCTACTGTTCCTAGGCCGTCAATGAAACGAAGAATTTGTTCTTAACTGACTTGCCTAGTTAAATAAAGGTTAAAAAAAGAAGGGATCTTGTTGAAGTCATTCATTGCAAACCTGATCTGACCTATTTGGATCCTCACAGGACAGTCTGTAATCCCGACATATTTCAAGCTGACTACCATTGTCCGTGTTCCCAAGAACTCCAAGGTAACCTGTCTGTGCTTTGAAAGTCTGGRCATGACCACATCAACACAATCATCCCAGACACCCTGTACCCACTCCAATTTGCATATCTCCCCAACAGATCCACAGATGAAGCAATCTCAATTGAGAGGGGAAATAACTATGTGAGAATGCTGTTCATAGACTACAGCCCAGCGTTCAACACCATAGTCCCCTCCAAGCTAGGGACCTTGGGACTGAAGACCTCCTTCTGCAACTGGATGCTGGACTTTCTGACGGGCCGGCCCCAGGTGGTGAGGATAGGCAAGAACACCTCTGCCACACTGACCTTCAACACGGGAGGCCCTCAGGGATGCGTGCTTAGTCCCCTCTTGTACTCCCTGTTCACCCATGACTGTGTGGCCACACACGACTCCAACACCATCAAGTTTGCTGACMACACGAAGGCGATGAGAGGTCAGAGACTTGGCATTGTGGTGCCAGGACAACCTCTCCCTCAATGTCAGTAAGACCAAGGAGCTGATCGTGGACTATAGGAGCAAGAGGGGAGAGCACGTCCCCATCCACATCAACAGGGCTGTTAAAGGGTCTTGCTCTGACCCTACCCACAATCACTAGACTGTATACAAACCATATGCACACACACACACTACATTCACACTCCCACACAAAACCCCCACACACACAAACCGACACAACCCAAACACACATGCGTACACATTACACACTCTCACAAACAAACACACACCTTTACACTCATTTGCTGCTGCTGCTCTGTTCTTTATTTTGCTCTTATTATTATCTATCCTGATGCCTAGTCACTTTACCCTGCCTAGTACATATCTACCTCAAATACCTCMTACCCCTGCACACTGATCTGGAACTGGAACTCCTTGTATATAGCTTTATTCTTGGGTAATTTATTACACTGTTACAATATATACAGTACCAGTCAAAAGTTTGGACACACCTACTCATTCCAGGGTTTCTTTATTTTTTACAATTTTCTACATTGTAGAACATCAAAAGTATGAAATACCACATAAGGAATCCTGTAGTAACCAAAAAAATCCAAATATATTTTATATTTGAGATTCTTCAAAGTAGCCACCCTTTTCCTTGATGACAGCTTTGCACACTCTTGGCATTCTCTCAATCAGCTTCATGAGGTACTCACCTGGAATGCGTTTCAATTAACAGGTGTGCCTTGTTCAAAGTTAATTTGTGGAATTTATTTCCTTAGTGCTTTTGAGCCAATCACTTGTTTTGTGACAAGGTAGGGGTGGTATACAGAAGATAGCCCTATTTGGTAAAATACCAAGTCCATATTATGGCAAGAACAGCTCAAATAAGCAAAGAGAAACGAAAGTCTAATATTATTTTAAGACATGAAGTTCAGTCAATCCGGAAAATTTCAAAAACGTTTGAACGTTTCTTCAAGTGCAGTCACAAAATCCATCAAGCGCTAGACCCAGAGTTACCTCTGCTGTAAAGTTCAAGTAACAGACACATCTCAACACTACTTGGAGATCCGTTACAGGATGTCTGTCCACCCACGAGCCCCTATTGCAGGTTAGGGGTCACACCACTTGAATGTCCTTCATATGACGAACCTCCTACAGAGCAAATGAGGAAATATGATATATTATGATTTATGTTAGTAACAATACAATATGGGAATTTTATCCCAAAGCTACCTACAGCTAACATATATATTTATGTATGTGATCTATGTAAATAAAGGAATATAACACAGCTGTAAAACTGGGAAGGACTATATGGTGGAGGCCTACCCATTTCCCAGGAGCATTGTAAAAAGTGGATTTGGGTACAGTGTTTATTTCCCCCTAATATCTTRGAAMATTACACCTAAAATAATT
>NW_019943146.1:0-16314 GCF_002910315.2 Salvelinus sp. IW2-2015
GAGATGGTGAGATGGCTAGATGGCTGAGATGTTGAGATTGGTTGAACGTTGAATGTGAGATGGTTGAGATGGCTAGATGGCTAGATTGGTGAGATGGCTAGATGGCTAATGGCTAGTGGTTGAGATGATGGCGATGCTAGATGGTGAGAGGCTAGATGGCTAGATGGCTAGATGGTGAGATCCTAGAGACCCCGTGAAGATGGTTGAGATTGGCTAGATGTGAGATGGCTAATGGTTGAGATGGCTAAATGGTGAGAGGCTAGATGGTGAGATGTGAGATGCTAGACTGGTGAGATGGCTAATGGTGAGATGGTGTGAGATGTGGCTAGATGGCTAGATGGCATAGATGGCTGAGATGGCTAGAATGGCTAGATTTGTGAGATGGCTAGATGGTGAGATGGCTACGATGGTGAGATGGTGAGATGGCTATGAGGCAGATGGCTAGATGGTGAAGGGATGATGGCTAAGATGGTGAGATGGCTAGCTGCGCCAGATGGCGAGATGTGAGATTGGAGATGGTGAGATGGTGGATGGTGTGTGAGACGGTTGAGATTGTTTGTGATGGTGGATGGTGGATGGCGAGATGTGGCAGATGGTGAGATGTGAGATGGCTAGATGGTGAGATGGTGAGATGGTTGAGACGTGAGATGGTGAGATGGTGAGATGGCGAATGGTGAATGGTGAGCATGCGTGAGATGGTGAGTGGTTGAAGATTGGTAGACTGTTGTGATGTATGAGATGTGAGGATGGTGAGACGGTGAGATGTTTGTGATGTGATGATGGTGAGATGGTGAGCATGTTGACGATGGTGAGAATGGTGAGATGCGCTAGTGGTGAGATGGTGAGATGTTGAGCACTTGGAGGATGGTTGAGATGGTGAGATGGCGAGATGGTGAGATGGGAGATGGCTAGATGGCGAAGAATGGTGATGATGTGAGAGGTGAGGACGTTTGAGGATGGTGAGATGGCGAGATGTTGAGATGGTGAGCATGGCTGAGTTGTGAGATGGTGAGATGTTTAGACGGTGAGATGGCGAGATGTTGAGATTGGTGAAATGGCTATTGTGAGATGTGAGAGGCTAGTCTGTTGACGATGTTGAGATGGTGAGTGTTGACATGGCTAGATGGCGTGAGATGGTGAACGATGTTTGGAGATGGTTGAGATGGTGAGATGTTGAGACGGTGAGATGTTGAAGATGTTGAGATGGGTGAGATGCTAGATGGCTAGATGTTGAGATGGCTAGATGGTGAGATGGCTTAGATGTGAGC
Organism: Salvelinus sp. IW2-2015; assembly: GCF_002910315.2. Lineage (NCBI taxonomy): Eukaryota > Metazoa > Chordata > Actinopteri > Salmoniformes > Salmonidae > Salvelinus > Salvelinus sp. IW2-2015. The sequence goes on from NW_019943146.1 coordinate 1,269, forward strand.
ATGGCTAGATGGTTGAGATGGCTAGATGGTGAGATGGTGAGATGGCTAGATGGTTGAGATGGCTAGTGGTGAGATGGTGAGATGGCTAAATGGCTTAGAGGGTGAGAATGGCAGATGCTAGATGGTGAGATTGTGAATTGCTAGATGCTAGATGGTGAGATGCTAGATGGCTAGATGGCTAGATGCTAATGGGTGAGATGGCTAGATGGCTAGACTGTGAGATGCGAATGTTTGAGATGGTGAGATGGGTGAGATGGTGAGACTGAGATGGTGAGATGTGAGATTGGTGAGATGGTTGAGGACGTTGGAGATGGTGGATGGCTAGTGGTGGATGGTGAGATGGCTAGTTGGTGAGATGTTGAGTTGTTGATACCGGTGAGATGGCGAGATGTGAGATGGTTGGATGGCTAGTTGTGTGAGAGTGGGTGAGAGGGGTGAGTTGTTGAGATGGCTAATGTTGAGATGGTGAGATGGCTAGATGGTGAAGATATTGAGATCGTGAGACGTTGAGATTGAGATGGTTGAGATGGATAGATGGGCTATAGGCTAGGATGGTGAGATGGCTAATGGCATAGGATGGCGAGATGTGAGATGGTGAGATGGCTAGATGGTGAGATGGTGAATAGGTGAGATGGCTAGATGGGGAGCATGGTGAGATGGCTAGGATGGCTAGATGGCTAGATGGTGAGATGTTGAATGGCTAGATGGTGAGATGGTGAGATGTGAGATGGCTAAATGGCTAGATGGTGACTTGCTAGATGGCTAGATGGTGAGATGGTGAGATTTGCTTAGATGGCTAATGGTGAGATGCGTGTAGATGGCTAGATGGCTATGATGCTAGATGGCTAGATGCTAGATGGCTAGACTGTGGAGATGGCGAGATGTTAGATGGTTGAGATGGTGAGATGGTGAGACGTTTGAGATGGTGAGATTGGTGAGATGGTGAGATGTGTGAGACGTTGAGATGGGTGAGATGGCTAGTTGGTGAAGAATGGTGAGATGGCGCAGTTGGTGAGATGTTGAGATGTTTGAATACGGGTGAGATGGCGAGGATGTTGAGAGGTGAATGGCTAGTTGGTGAGATGGTGAGATGGTGAGGTTGTTGAGATGGCTAGACTGTTGAGATGGTGAGATGGCTAGATGGTGAGATATTTGAGATGGTGAGACGTTGAGATGTTGATGATTTGAGATGCGAATGTGCTAGTGGTAGAGCTGGTGAGATGGCTTAGATGCTGAGGTGAGATTGTGAGGATGGCTAGATGCGTCGTTTGAGATAGTGAGATGGGCTAATGGCTAGATGCAGTGAGATGCTAGATGGCTAGATGGCTAGATTTGGTGAGAGGCTAGATGGTGAGATCTGGGCTAGGATGGGCTACATGGTGGATGATGGATGAGATGCAGATGGTAGATGGGCTAGATGGCTAGATGGCTGTGGCTAGATGGTCTACGATGCTTACAGATGCTGAGATGCGATCGGTGAGTTCGTGAGAATGGCCTAGATTGCCTGCGATGGTGAGCTGTGCGATGGTGTGAGATGTTTGAAGATGGTGAGATGGAGTGAGAATGGTACGATGGCTAGATGCTAATGGCTTGGATGGTGAGAATAGGTTGACGATGGTGAGATGCGCCTAGATGGCTAGATGGTGAGATTGGCTAGAGGCTAGATGCTAAATGGGTGAGGATGGCTAGATGGTGAGATGGCTAGAATGGCGGTAGAGTGGCTAGATGGCTAGATGCGTGAGCATGGTGGATGCTAGATGGCTAATGGATTGAGATGGCGTAGATGGTGAGATGGTAGATGTTTGCGATGGTGAGCAGTTGAGATGGGCTTAGATAGTGAGATGCTAGGATGGCTAGATGGCTAGATGGTGAGATGTGTGAGATGTTAGAGATGGCTAGATGGTGAGATGGGGACGAATGCGCTAGATGGTGAGATGGGTGAGATGCTAGATGGTGAGATGGTACGATGGCTTAGATGGTGAGGATGGCTAGATTGTTGAGATGCCGCTGAGTGGATAGATGGTGAAGCGAGGTGAGATGGCTAGATGGTGAGATGGTGAGATGGCTAGTGGTTGAGATGGCTGACTGATGGAGACGCTGTGTGAGATGCGCTTGAGATGGTCAGATTTGGTGATATGAGTGAGATGGTTGATGGCGATGGCAGTAGATGGTGCTAGATGGCCATCAGATGGTGAGATGGTGTGAGATGGCTAGATGGCCTAGATGGCTAGTATGATAGTGTGAATGGCTAGATGGCAGTATGGTAATGGTGAGATGGTGGATGCAGATGGCTAGCATTGGTAGATGATAGATGCTGAGATGGGTTAGATGGCTAGATGGTAATTGAGATGCGTTGAGATGGCTAGGATTGGTGAGATGGCTAGAATGGCTGAGATGGCTAGATGGGCATAGATGGTGAGATGTTGGAGATGGTAGATGGTGTGAGATGGCTAGCATGGTTGAGATGGCTAGATGGCTAGATTTGGTGAGATGGTGAGACGTTGAGATTGGTCCACGACTATGGACTGTCAGGGTTTCTAGCAACAATAGATGGTGCTGGTATAGAGAGTGAAGACATCTCTTATTCACTTCGTCACGATTCAAAATAAACCCCGGATTGCACCCTGGTTTCATCCTCTATTATTCATGGATACAGCATATGGTATTCCCCACGTAGAGAGTATGCTAAGTCCCTCTGTCCTCTGTTCCTGTTGAGAATACGTGTAGGGATACTGATGTTGCTGTAGGTCTCCTGCTCCACGGTTGGGACAAGTTCAGGATGTAGACGAAAATTACTACTCGAATCATTTTAAAATGGCTTTTTATTTTTTTTATGACTTCTGAATAACCAAAAAACGGAAAGAACGTTTATTTGTGAAAAGTATTTTCGAACATTAATGTTACATTTAATGCTCTACCTGAATTGAATTAGAAATTGAAAGTCGAAATTGACCCCAACCCTGACATCGTTCCCTTGCTGGGCCACAACACCGCACAACATCCCTCTACAGGACAACTGGAACTCTGACTGTGGAGCCCAAACAGTCATCTAGGTCACCAGTAAGCATAGTCCTCTGTATCAATAAGACCAGCAGACACCAATGTATGACTTACTGTTACAAACTGTGTGTGAAATAACTCTTCCAGTCCTACAGTAAGTCCATTACAGTAGTCCATACAGTAGTCCAACAGTAGTCCAGTCCATACAGTAGTCCATAACAGTAGTCCATACAGTAGTCCATACAGTTAGTCTCCAAGTACAGTAGTCCAATCCATAAGTAGTCCATTACAAGTTAGTCCATACAGTAGCGCCAGTCCATACAGTAGTCCAGTCTAAACAGCAGTCCATACATGTAGTCCATGACAGTAGTGCCATACAGTATTCCATACCAGTATCCATCAGTAGTCCAGTACAGTAGTCCAGTCCATACAGTAGTCCAGTCCATACAATAGGTCCATACAGTAGTCCATACCAAAGTTCCAAACAGTAGCTCCATACAATAGTCCATACGAGTAGTCCATACAGATCGTCCAGTACCATAGTCGTCCATACAGTAGTCCATTGCAGTTAGTCCATACAGTCGTTCCAGAGTCCATACAGTAGTCCTACAGTAGTCAATACAGTAGTCCATTTACGTAGTCCAGTCCATACAGTACTCATCATGTCCAGCCATACAGGTCAGTCCTCTAGTCCATACACCATAGTCCATTATACCCTATACCAGTATACAGTCTAAGTACCATTACAGTATCTACTAGTCCATACAGTTAGTCCAGCATCCATATCCAAGTTCCATACAATGAGTCCGATACAGTAGTCCATACGCCAGTTAGCCATACAGTAGTCCATCCATTACAGTGTCCAGTCTCCACATAGCCATAAGTAGTCCATACAGTAGTCCATACAGTAGTCCATACAGTAGTCCAGTCCATTACAGTAGTCCAGTCCATACAATGTCCATACAGTAGTTCCATTACAGAGTCCATACAGTAGGTCCAACAGTTAGTCCAGTCCATACAGCTAGTCCAGTCCATAGTCAACAGTAGTCCATACAGTAGTCCATACAGTAGTCCATTACAAGTAGTCCAGTCCATGACAGTAGTCCAGTCCAGTACCAGTAGTCCAACAGTAGTCCATACAGTATTCCATAACAAGTAGTCCCAGTCCATTACACGTAGTCGTCCCATTACAGTAGTCCTACGTATACAGGTAGTCCATACAGTAGTCCAGTCCATGTACAGTGAGTCCAATACAGTAGTCCAGTCTTCAGTATCCAGTAGTCCAGTCCATACAGTAGTCCATACAGTAGGTTCCACTAGCAGTAGTCCAGTCCATACAAGATATCATACAGTAGTCCATACAGTAGGTCCAGTCCATACAGTAGTCCATCTACAGTAGTCCAATTACAGTAGGCCCAGTCCATACAGTAGTCCATAACATAAGTCCATACAGTAGTCCAGTCCACTACGAGTATAAGTTCCATACTAGTCAGATCGCTACAGTGTCAGTCCATACATTAGTCCTCAGAGTCCATACAGTATCCATTAAGTAGTCCCATACAGTAGTCCATCCATGACAGCTAGTCCATACAGTCAGTCCATACTAGAGTCTACAGTCCATACAGTAGTCCATACAGTAAGTCCATACAGGTTAGTCCAGGATACCAGTAGTCCACTTACAGTAGTCCATACAGTAGTCCATACGCTACGCATCCAGTCCATCAGTAGTCCATACAGTAATCCATACAGTTATCCATACAGTAGTCCAGTCATACAAGTATCCCATACTAGTCCTAAGTCCGATACAGTAGTCCTTACAGTTCAAAGTCCACAGTAGTCCATACATATAAGTCCATTCAGTAGTCCATACAGTAGTCCATACAGAGTCCATTTACAGATAGTGCCAGTCCATACAGTAGTCCATACGTAGTCAGTTCCATACAGTATGTTCTACATGCATACAGTAGTCCATACAGTAGTCCAGTCCTACAGTAGTCCATACATAGTCCATTTACATAGTCCAATTTACAGTCAGTCCACTACGTTAGGTCCATACAGTAGTCATACAGTTTAGTCCGGTTATTCACAAGAGGAAGGGCGGAGAGAACACTGTGGTTCGCTGTCACAATAGAATTGTGAACATCACTCTATGAAGCTGTTCACAGCTTCCTGCCAGGACTTCGCATGTTTCCCTGTATCTACAGTATAGCCTGGTATGACATGTTTCCCTGTTCTTACGAGTATACCTGGTATGCACATGTTTCCCCTGTTCTACAGTATAGCCTGGTATGACATGTTTCCCTGTTCTACAGTATAGCCTGGATATGACATGTTTCCCTGTTCTACCAGTATTTAGCCTTGGTTCTACTGACATGTTTCCCTGTTCTACAGTATACCTGAGTGACATGTTCCCTGTTCTTCCAGTATTAGCTGGTATGTATGGACATGTTTCCTTTCTACAGTATAGCCCTGGTATCCCTGTTCTACAGTATAGCCCTGGTATGAATTTTCCCTGTTCTACAGATATAGCGCTGGTTGACCATGTTTCCCTGTTCTACAAGTTATAGCCTTTGAGTATGACATGTTTCCCTGTTCTACAGTATTAGCCTGGTATGACATGTTTCCCTGTTCTACGTATAGCCTAGGGTATGACATGTTCCCTGTTCTACGTAGTTATAGCCTGGGTTGAACAGGTTTCCCTCTGTTCTGTAGCATAATGCCTGGATTGACATGTTTCCCTGTTCTACAGGTAGAGCCTGGTGATTCGTATGACATTGTTCCCTGTTCTACAGTTTTATAGCCTGTATGACATGTTGGCCCTGTTCTACAGTATAGCCTGGTAATGACATGTTTCCCTGTTCTACAGTATAGCCTAGCGAGTCCTACTCCAGACCAGCGGTGTGTTTCCTGCCTCACAGATGACTCTCCGGCGAGACTTCCATGGCCATGTTTCCCTGTTCTACAGTATAGCCTTTGGTATACATCGTATCCTTCGATGCTCTAACTCTACATTCTGATCGAGCTTGGCTGTTGACATGTTCCCTTTCTGACATGTATAGTCCCTGGCTATGACCTCGTTTCCCTGTTCTACTCAAAATAGCCTGGGTGAACATGTTCCACCTGTCCGTGTTATCTTCACTATCACAACTCCGCGTCGCATGTCTATAATCATTGTTTCCCTTTACTGTATAGTAAGGCTGTGCTGACAGTTCTCCATGTTCTTACTCCAGCTCTATGAGCATGGCTTGACGGATGTATCTACGACTTCATAGTACAGCAGACACTCATAACATGATCACTTGCACTAATATACAGTCAGTTCATAATCGCTAGTCGATGTATGTTGGTAGCTACCTCAGCCATATCCAGAACTAGCCCTGCTTATGACATGTTGCCCGTTCTACAGCTATAGCGTTGATGACATGTTTCCCTGTTCTACAGTAATAACCTGGTATGAATGTTCCTCGTCCTATCACGCTACACCTCACGTCTACACGGCCGCCTATGTACTATGGAGACTTCTTCCTCTGTGTATCTACCAGTCTCATTACATTCCTGTATGACATGTTCCCTGTTCTAACCGAAATAGCCTGGTATGACATGTTCCCCCATGTCCTACAGTAGGCCTGGCTTCTTATGACATGTTTTCCCTGTCTACAGCTATAGCTAGGTTATGACATGTTTCCCTGTTCTACAGTATAGCCTGGCTATGACATGGCTTTTCCTCTACTGCATTATAGCCGGTTTAACATATTCCCTTCTACTACAGTATAAGCCTGTAGACTTACCTGTCCTCTGCCACTGTCCATTCACATTTGCTGAAAAGACACAACATCTATAAAGTTCACATTAACTAAATCTCAGTAGGCTCTCACACAGTACCCGGTTCAAAAGTCTGGACACACCTACTCATTCCAAGTCTCTTTAGCCTTTATTTAACTATTTTCCACATTGTAGAATAATAGTGAACATCACCAACCAGGAATAACACCATATGGAATCAGGTATTAAAGTATTTTTTATATTTGAGATTCTTTCAAAGTAGCACCCTTTGCCTTGTACACTCTTTGATGTTTCCAATCTTTTCGGACTGGCCCACTGTAATGAACCCTTCCTGTTTCATACGTGCGTATGTATGTTTTTCTTAGGCAAGCTAATTCCCATAAATTCCATTTTAAAAAACTTACTGAAAATAGGCATTGACTGGCTAGGGAGTAATGGACTGACCTCACTAGAAATGTTTATCGTGCAAAATTGCAGGGATGGGTGTTTTCTAGTTTATTTACCAACGGGCCTGTCTGCCTTACTGTCTGTCTACCTGCTGTCTACCTGTCTACCTATGTCTCTGGTACCTGTCTACTGTCTGTCTGTCTGTCTGTCTGTCTGTCTGTCTGTCTGTCTGTCTGTCTGTCTGTCTGTCTGTCTGTCTGTCTGTCTGTCTGTCTGTCTGTCTGTGTCTCTGTGTCTCTGTGTCTCTGTGTCTCTGTGTCTCTGTGTCTCTGTGTCTGTGTGTGTCACTACAGACAGACAGACAGACAGACAGACCAGACAGACAGACAGACCATTGTTTAAGACACTCTGCAGTCTTCTGTTTCTATGGACTCTCTCCTGTCACATAAGACCTGTGACATATTCTTTCTGAGCCCCAACAGATATATATTTACACCAGTGTGTGGCATTTACGTCTCAGACTGAGGACGTAGGCATAAAGACACATCACACCCTGAATAGCGCTTCATCTTGCTGGTTAGCCTTAATAAAGCCCTTGCTCCAGCAACTCACCAAAGCCTAATGGTCTTCATGGTAAGTATCATAAAGGTTACAGTGAGATGTTTAAGTACCCTGGATCCCATTTAGTAGCATAGCGGATGGGTTTAACTGATGGTCTTTTTCAGAGCATCTTGATAGAGAAGATCTAGAGGTAAATAACAGGGCTAATCTGAAGGCAGATGAAAGATCTCCACTGGTGTAAAGGTTACAGCTATATAACTAGATACCTCTATTTGTTCATCCTCCAATGATGGAAGACAGTGTTCCAACACAACAGTGTACCTGGTTAGGACGGGCGTTAAGAATGAAAACAGCTGTGAACTTTACAAGAAGGTGACAGAAGTAAGAAATCACTTTCCTTACAGTAACTGACTAGCTTTTCTAAATACTTTTACTTTTTTTTATGTATGTTTTTGAAAATAAGTTTTAGATACATTTTTTGAAACCATCTGAAACACAGTACTATTCTGTCAGAAGACCGTGTATTCGGTATTTAACGAGGCAAGTCAGTTAAGAAAAAATTCATCTTTACAATGACGGCCTAGGATCAGTGGGTTAACTGCCTTGTTCAGGGGCAGAACGACATATGTTTACCTTGTCAGCTCGGGGATTCGATCCAGCAACCTTTCGGTTAACGGCCCAACGCTCTAACCACTAGGCTACCTGCCCCCTCTACACTCTAACCACTAGACTACCTGCCTCCCCTACACTCTAACCACTAGACTACCTGCCTCCTCTACACTCTAACCACTAGATTACCTGCCCCCTCTACACTCTAACCACTAGACTACCTGCCCCCTCTAGACTCTAACCACTAGACTACCTGCCTCCCCTACACTCTAACCCCTATCAATAATCAATAATCAATAAAAGTAGATCATGAGGGAAAAGAGACAGAATAAAAAACAGTTCTCTGTTTAGCCAGGTACCACTAAAATCTAAATACTACCTACTATACTACCTACTATACTGAAAACTAGGGAATACTACCTACTATACTGGCTACTAGGGAATACTACCTACTATACTGGCTATTAGGGCATACTACCTACTATACTGGCTACTAGGCTACTAGGAATATTACCGTACGTACACTGGCCTACTGGAGAATATCTACCTACTATTACTGCTCATTAGGCATACTTACCTCTATACTGCGCTTACTAGGATTACTACTACCTTATACTGACTACGTAGGAATACTACCTACTATACTGGCTACTGGGATACTACCTTGACTATACTGCGCTACTGTGGGAAATACTACCCTGTACGTATAATGACTACTATGGAATACTACTAACTATACTGACTACTAGGGAAGTACCTACCTCTATTACTGGACTAACTAGGCAATACTACCTACACATACTGGGCTACTAGGGGCAATTACTACATTACTATACTGGCTACTAGGGAATACTACCTACTATACTGGCTACTAGGGAATACTACCTACTATACTGACTACTAGGGAATACTCACCTAATCCCTCCGTCTGCCATGCACTTTCGGTGGGCTTGGTGATGGTCATGTTGCCTTTGGGCCCAGGTTTCAGACCCTGTAAAAACACAGTACAGGGGCACTATTCTAAATGTAATCACGAGACGATTTAAGTGTTCATGAACTAATTGCTTAGCATTATGATGTGATTATAACCATATGATGTTGATATGTGGTATAGCTATTAAAACATACCGTAGTCCTTGTCTTATGCCACTGCCGCTCGGCCCTCTGTGCAGCTGTGCACAGGTGGTACGACTGGTGTTCCCATCTGGGAATAGTGCGCAGACTGGAATAGTGATGCAACTGTGTGGTTGCATAATGCAGCGCCAGCAACACGTGGACAGTGATGTTGTGTCATAGTTACTGGTTCAGAAGGCTTCAGGACAACCTATGTGGGGTTTACTACCTACTATACTGGCTACTAGGGAATAATACCTAGTATTATTAGACTATAATAGACTATAATATACTATAATCTGGCGCAACATGCAACAGCCATTAAATTCATTACAGCAATACAGGTTTAAACTTTTCTTTTAAGGGTATATGGCCTTGTTTAAATGTAATCTTATGCGTCCAACATACCAGAGCTTACAGAAACAGTAAGGATGATGACTGAACAATTACTACACTAAGAACAGTTTCCTAGACATGGTTTAAGTATAGTCCTAGACTAAAGCAATGCCTCCTAATGTAGATCTCCATTGACAGGAACTTCGTAGTCTAAGACTAGGCTTCGTCTCTGACTTTGTCACAAACAGCTGACTTTTCACCTTACACTCAAACTGTGTGGTTTCTCATATTTCCTCATGGACCTGAGGATTGACCCCTCACCCCTCATGGGCCCCTTACGCTGACCTCTCCTGTCACTTTGTCCCTGTTTGAAACGGTTTGGAATAAAAATAATGAGCAATCATAATGTTAGCTAGCTACTGTAAAAAGCATGTCTTAAACTACCTTACAGCTTTGAGTAAACGTCCTTGTCTGGTCTGATAGGCAACTTGGCTACACTTACCTTTATAGTTGGAAAAAGTAACTGGAGACATAAAGTTAGAATCCTTTTTCCAACTCGGAGGTCGGTGTTTTGCTACTTGTCTTGACCAGACGATGTACATCCCTCGCTGTTATCTTTGGCAGCTCTTGCAAGCGCCTTGTGATAAAACAGTGCAATGGTTGGTAAGGGACCATTAGCGTTAGCGTTAGCGTTGGCTAATTGTTAGCCACCTTACTAGTAGCGCGTTAATAGCTAGCTAGCTGAGAGACAGAAAAAAACACAGAACACAATAATCAAATTACAAAAATCTCTAACTGAACGCATAAACAGAATTTCAACAAGAATGATAAAAAAAATATATAGAAATGTGATTATATTAATATACTGAGATATTGATAAAACGAGCGACTTCGAGGCTAGTATGGCTACAATCAGGCTGACAGGACGTGTTCGGGACAAGAAGCTATGTATTGGGTAGGAAGTTGAGCGGAAGTGGGCGTTGCTACGTTGTGCAAAAGGTCTATTAGCAATGAATGATAAAAAAAGCTATTATAGCTAGCTAGCTAGTAGGCTAATGTTTGCACGTTAGCATTAGCCTAGTTCTCTACCCTATTCACTTCGGCTAGCTATCCTTGCAGCTAAGTTAGCTAGTTAGCTGCATGCCTAACCACCACTTGATGGTGATACACTCTTCAGAAAAAGGGTTCACATAGGAGTAGGGCTGTCCCCGACTAAAACAAATCACCTACTGTACAAGTCAAAAGCCTAATAGAAATTACCAGCCTTTTTGGAAGCCAGCAGCAGCGAGCATCAAGAGGAACTGGTTGAGAAGCTGGTTGAGGAGCTGGTTGAGAAGCTGGTTGAGGAGCTGGTTAAGAAGCTGGTTGAGAAGCTGGTTGAGGAGCTGGTTGAGGAGCTGGTTGAGAAGCTGGTTGAGGAGCTGGTTGAGGAGCTGGTTGAGGAGCTGGTTGAGAAGCTGGTTGAGGAGCTGGTTGAGGAGCTGGTTGAGGAGCTGGTTGAGGAGCTGGTTGAGAGCGGTTGAGAAGGCTTGATTGAGAGCTGTTGAGAAGCTTGGTGAGAAGGCTGGTTTGAGAAGCTGGTTGAGGAGCTGGTTGAGAAGCTGGTTGAGGAGCTGGTTGAGAAGCTGGTTGAGAAGCTGGTTGAGAAGCTGGTTGAGAAGCTGGTTGAGAAGCTGGTTGAGAAGCTGGTTGAGAGAATGCCAAGAATGTACAAAGCTGTCATCAAGGCAAAGGGTGGCTACTTTGAAGAATCTCAAATATAAAATATATTTGATTTGTTTAACACTTTTTTTTGGTTACTACATGATTCCATATGTGTTATTTCATAGTTTTGATGTCGTCACTATTATTCTACAATGTAGAAAACAAGAAAAATAAAGAAAAACCCTTAAATTAGTAGGTTTGTCCAAACTTTTGACCGGTACTGAATGTGTAGGCTCCTGAGCTTTAGTTAAAAATGAAGACACTGAAATAACTAAAGAGGGAGCCAGAGATCAACATAGCCAGAATAAATAAACCTGTTGCCTTACACCCCTCCTCCTGCTGCCCGTTGCTGCTGTCCTCCAAAGACTATGCTCATGTGTAATAGGTTACACCAGTGGTTGGCAACCTTTTCCATTTGGAGTGCCAAATTATCTAATGACCAGTGATTTTCATATGCACATTTTTCGTGGAACAGTTTAATTTAATTTATAACAAAGTCTTCAAATCTCAAAATCAATGTCATACATATGATTCATCAACATTCTGTCAAAATTTAAATGATACAATTCTAAAAGTAACTTCTATTGTCAATATGTAAAAATAAATCCAACCCATAAACCCATTGCCAGTAGAACGACCGCAGGGCTCTGCAGAGGGTGGTGCGGTCTGCACAACGCATCACCGGGGGCAACCTGTCCTCCATGACACCTACAACACCGATATCAGGAAGGCAAAAAAAGATAATCAAGGACAATGATCACCCGAGCCACTGCCTGTTCATCCCCGGCTTCCATCCAGAAGGCGAGGTCAGTACAGGTCCATCAGAGCTGGGACAGAGCGCCTGAAAAACTGCCTCTATCTCAAGGCCATCAGATTGTTAAACAGCCACCACTAGCACAGAGAGGCGGCTGCCTACCTACAGACTTGATATCATTGGCCACTTTATTAAATGGAACACTAGTCACTTTAATAATGCCCCTTTAATAACGTGTACATATCTTGCATTACTCATCTCATATGTATATAATGTATCCTTCACTATCTATTCTTGTAAGGCGTCTAGGTGTAGCAGGTAAGGCGGAGTCAGGCGCAGGACACAGAGATGAGTAATACACGTAACTTTACTCAAAACAAAAAATATTCCAAGAAGGAAAAAAAAATCAAGCTCACAAATACAGACCCAGTTACAAAGAACAAACACTCACAAAACCATGGGGGGAACCAGAGGGTTAAATAAGGAACATAATTATGGGAATGGAAACCAGGTGTGTACAATGAAGACAAAACAAATGGAAAATGAAAAGTGGATCGGTGGCGACCGCCGAACGCCGCCTGAACAGGGAGAGGGACCAACTTCGGCGGAAGTCGTGATAATTCTTTACTATCTATTGCATTTTAGCCGCTCTGTCACTGCTCATCCACATATTTTATACTTATATATTCTCGTCCCATTCCTTTACTAGATTGTGTGTATTAGGTTTTGTTGTGTAGTTGTTAGATATTAGGTTTTGTTGTGTAGTTGTTAGATATTAGGTTTTGTTGTGTAGTTGTTAGATATTAGGTTTTGTTGTGGAATTGTTAGATATTAGGTTTTGTTGTGGAATTGTTAGATATTAGGTTTTGTTGTGGAATTGTTAGATATTACCCGTTAGATATTAATGCACTGTCGGATCTAGAAGCACAAGCATTTCACTACACAATAACATCTGCTAACCATGTGACCAATAACATCTGCTAACCATGTGACCAATAACATCTGCTAACCATGTGACCAATAACATCTGCTAACGCCATGGTGTATGTGAACGAATAACATCTGCTAACCATGTGACCAATAACATCTGCTAACCATGTGACCAATAACATCTACAACCATGTGACCAATAACATCTACAACCATGTGACCAATAACATCTACAACCATGTGACCAATAACATCTACAACCATGTGACCAATAACATCTGCTAACCATGTGACCAATAACATCTGCTAACCATGTGACCAATAACATCTGCTAACCATGTGTATGTGACAATAACATTAGATTTGATCTGATTTGAGAAACTATCCTGATGAATATAAATATCCTATAAATCACATTGGGTACGCATGGCCTGTCTGCAAGGCAACTTAAAACATTGTATCAACTTGGGTCCAGCCTGAAGCTCTAGCAAACTTGCAATGTTGTATAAAATATTCTGGGCCCTCAGAGTATCCCACACCAGAAATGACCATAACCAAACAAACATTGTAGATTAGAAATAACGGTAAATGTATTGCTGTTGTGGCATCCCCTGGGCCTCCACAGTGGATTAGTCCACTCAGACAGGTAGGCGTCTTGTGTAACATTTGTTATATATATTTTCCACTGCTCGACTAAAACAATCTCAGTCAACCACTTACTAATCATGTCCATGATCTTCTATTGTTGCCTCCAGAGTTAATTTGACATCAAGTCCTTTAGGTCTGCCTAATGTTCCCTGGCTCTCCACATTTAGCCTTGCATGGGTGAGTGAGTGAAGGAGAGAAGGAAGGAGCGTAAATGGTTGATTAATTGTTTATGCATTTTATTTTATATTGTTTTTAATTTATCAATACATTTGAATTGTTTTGTATGTTTTATTTATTTTCAAATGTAATTAGAAATTTTTGGACAAAACCTTGATTTCTTTTGTTTGTTTTATATACAGGTATGCCTTTCTGCAACTCTCACAATAAATACATTTAATTCCTTTCTTTTCCTGTATTACATGGCAAAGATCATGTGTAACAACATTATAATAATCAAGGTCAATGTTTTTATTTTAAAAGTATCTCAACTACTTTGTAAAAACGAGCTACTTGTGACTTTTCCTTTAGTAGTTTTACTTCTATTTAGTTGCAGTACTTCTACTTGAGTAGGATATTCTAGTACTCAGGGTACACAGGTAAAAATCCCAAAGTAAATCTGGTTTTGCTTCGTTGTCCCACACAGCTGCTACTTCTGTTTGGATGACTTTGGACTTAACGCCAATTCATGATGTCTATTGATTATCATTGATTATCCCAAATGAGATATTATGAGACCTCATCAAACTTGGTATGAATCCCATCAATGGTCCTGTCTAGTCCATGTCCATAATGACTGTATTGACGAGCATTAATCACTCTTCCAACCACGCCACACATGCCCCAGAGGTTCCTCTTTTAAAATTGGCTCAATAGATGATCAATATCTATCAATATCTGACCCCCATCATCATTATTTACAACCAACAATGACTCACCTCTTCTTTAAAAATGACTAAGTTAAACCCAATTCAATTTTTTTCTTCTATTTAACCTTTATTTAACTAGGCAAGTCAGTGAAGAACACATTCTTATTTACAATGACGGCCTACTAAAAGGCAAAAGGCCTCCTGCCGGGACGGGAGATTTCGATTAAAATTAAAAAAATAAAAAAAATATATAAATATAGGACAACACGTACATCACAACAAGAGAGACAACACGTACATCACAACAAGAGAGACAACACGTACATCACAACAAGAGAGACAACACGTACATCAC
>NW_019943146.1:17144-18811 GCF_002910315.2 Salvelinus sp. IW2-2015
AGTAGGGGTGTTAACCCCGGTGTCCTGGCTAAATTCCCAATCTGGCCCTCAACCATCACGGTCACCTAATAATCCCCAGTTTACAATTGGCTCATTCATCCCCCTCCTCTCCCCTGTAACTATTCCCCAGGTCGTTGCTGCAAATGAGAACGTGTTCTCAGTCAACTTACCTGGTAAAATAACGGTAAAATAAAAATAAAATAAATAAATAAAAGTTCAACGTAACATCAACAGGTTTAGGCTACTACATGATACTCTAATAGTCCCTGTACTCATCATGAGGCTGCTACAACCTAGCCTATGAATGACAGTTTACAACGTAGGTGCACAGATGTAGCTTATGCTTTCAGTACTAGATTCATTATCTGATCCTTTGATTGGGTGGACAACATGTCAGTTCATGCTGCAAGAGCTCTGATAGGTTGGAGGACGTTCTCCGGAAGTTGTCAATATTACTGTGTAAGTCTATGGAAGGGGGTGAGAACCGTGAGCCTCCTTGGTTTTGTATTGAAGTCAATGTACCCAGAGGAGAATGATCGCTAGCTGTCCTCCAGCTACACCATGGTGCTACCCTGCAGAGTGCTGTTGGATATTGGATATAAGAGCAACGTCAACTCACCAACATTACGACCAGGAATACGACTTTCCCGAAGCGGATCCTCTGTTTGGTCCACCACCCAGGACAATGGATCGGATCCCAGCCGGCGACCCAAAACAACGGCGCCGCAGAAGGGGCAGACGGAGCGGTCTTCTGGCCAGGCTCCGTAGACGGGCACATCGCGCACCGCTCCCGAGCATCCTACTCGCCAATGTCCAGTGTCTTGACAACAAGGTAGACGAAATCCGAGCAAGGGTTGCCTTCCAGAGAGACATCAGAGATCGTAGAGATTGTAACGTTCTTTAACCTCACACTCAATGTCAACAAAACAAAGGAGATAATCGTGGACTTCAGGAAACAGCAGAGGGAGCAGCCCCCTATCCACATCGACTGGACAGTAGTGGAGAGGGTGGAAAGTTTTAAGTTCCTCGGCGTACACATCACAGACAAACTGAAATGGTTCACCCACACAGACAGCGTGGTGAAGAAGGCGCAGCAGCGCCTCTTCAACCTCAGGAGGCTGAAGAAATTTGGCTTGTCACCAAAAACACTCACAAACTTTTACAGATGCACATTCGAGAGCATCCTGTCGGGCTGCATCACCGCCTGGTACGGCAACTGCTCCGCCCACAACCGTAAGGCTCTCCAGAGGGCAGTGAGGTCTGCACAACTCATCACCTGGGGCAAACTACCTGCCCTCCAGGACACCTACACCACCCGATGTCACAGGAAGGCCAAAAAGATCATCAAGGACAACAACCACTCGAGCCACTGCCTGTTCACCCCGCTATCATCCAGAAGCGATCAAGTACAGGGCATCAAAGCGGGACCCGAGAGCACTGAAAAACTATCCAAGGCCATCAGACTGTAAACATCCATCACTAACATAGAGAGGGCTGCTCCAAACATACAGACTCAATCTCTAGCCACTTTAATAATTAAGAAATTATGTAATATAATAGCCTCACTAGGCCACTTTAAACAATGCCACTTATATATGTTTATATACCCTACATTACCATCTCATCTCGTATATACTGTACTCTATACCATCTACTGCATCTATGGC
>NW_019943146.1:19314-23717 GCF_002910315.2 Salvelinus sp. IW2-2015
GTGTTGCTTCCTAAGTGGACAGTTTGATTTCACAGAAGTGTGATTGACTTGGAGTTACATTGTGTTGTTTAAGTGTTCCCTTTATTTTTTTGAGCAGTGTATATACACAGTATGTTGAAGAGGGTGGGGCTCATGCTGCATCCCTGTCTCACCCCACGGCCCTGAGGAAAGACATCTGTGTGTTTTTATTGCCAATTTTAACCGCGCGCTTGTTGTTTGTGTACGTTGATTTTATAATGTCGTATGCTTTTCCCCCAGCAACACTTTCTATCAATTTGTATAGCAGACTCTCATGCCAAATTGACTCAAGCTTTTTTTTTTTTATCAACAAAGCATGAGAAGACTTTGTTGTTGTTTGTTTGTCATTTTAAGGTGTGCAGGGTGTATTCTTGGTCTGTCGTATGGTATTTTGGTAAGACAATTTTGATACATTTTGATAATGACACTGAGGACATGTTGGGAGTCTGCTGTTGTTAATACTGAAGAGGATTTTTAGTTAGGGTATAGATTTCATGACTAGAAGCTCAAAAGATGTCAAAAGACGAAAACAACGATTTTTTTGTAAATTGAACATTTGCTTTTGTAAATGTTAGCAACATCTCCGCCTTAGCGGGATGCACGAGGGATATGGTCTCTAGTGTAACCAGGGGGTGAGGCCTCATTTAACACAGTAAATTCATCAGGCTCAAACCATGTTTCAGTCAAACCAATCACATCAAGATTATGATCAGTGATTAGTTTATTGACTATAACTGCCTTGGAAGTGAGGGATCTAACATTAAGTAGCCCTATTTTGAGATGTGAGGTATCACGATCTCTTTCAATAATGGCAGGAATGGAGGAGGTCTTTATTCCAGTGAGTTTGCTAAGCCGAACACCGCCATGTTTAGTTTTGCCCAACCTAGGTCGAGGCACAGACACGGTCTCAATGGGGATAGCTGAGCTGACTACACTGACTATGCTAGTGGCACCCTCCACTAAGCTGGCAGGCTGGCTAACAGCCTGCTGCCTGGCCTGCACCCTATTTCATTGTTGAGCTAGAGGAGTTAGAGCCCTGTCTATGTTGGTAGATAAGATGAGAGCACCCCTCCAGCTGGGATGGACTCCTCAACAGGGCAGGCTTGGTCCTGTTATGGAGGATCAGTTTTGGGAAAAGTACCCAAAGGTAAAGATACCTTGATAGAAAGTGACAAGTAAAAGATAAAGTCACCCAGTAAAATTCTACTTGAGTTAAAGTCAAAAAGTATTTGGTTTAAAATATACTTTACTATTAAAAGTAAAAGTAGAAATAATTTCAAATTCCTTATATTTAGCAAACCAGACAGCATCCTTTTCTTGTTTTTATTTTTTTGACGGATAGCCAGGGGCACACTCCAACACTCAGACATCATTTACAAAGCAGACTATTGATACCCTAGTATGGAGTGAGGTTGACTAGCAGACTGATACTGCTAATATGGAGTGAGGTTGACTAGCAGACTGATACCCCTAGTATGGAGTGAGGTTGACTAGCAGACTGACACCGCTGGTATGGAGTGAGGTTGACTAGCAGACTGATACTGCTAGTATGGAGTGAGGTTGACTAGCAGACTGATACTGCTAGTATGGAGTGAGGTTGACTAGCAGGACTGATACTGCTAGTATGGAGTGAGGTTGACTAGCAGACTGATACCGCTGTATGGAGTGAGGTTGACTAGCAGACTGATACTGCTAGTATGGAGTGAGGTTGACTAGCAGACTGATACTGCTAGTATGGATGAGGTTGACTAGCAGACTGATACTGCTAGTATGGAGTGAGGTTGACTAGCAGACTGATACCGCTGGTATGTAGTGAGTTGACTAGCAGACTGATACTGCTAGTATGGAGTGAGGTTGACTAGCAGACTGATACTGCTAGTATGGAGTGAGTTGACTCGCAGACTCATACGCTAGTATGGAGTGAGGTGACTAGCAAGACTGATACTGCTAGTATGGAGTGAGGGTGACTAGCAGACTGATACCGCTAGTATGGAGTGAGGTTGACTAGCAGACTCATACCGCTAGTATGAGTGAGGTTGACTAGCAGACTCATACCGCTAGTATGGAGTGAGGTTGACTAGCAGACTGATACGCTAGTATGGAGTGAGGTTGACTAGCAGACTGATACCGCTAGTATGGAGTGAGGTTGACTAGCAGACTGATACCGCTAGTATGGAGTGAGGTTGACTAGCAGACTGATATCGCTAGTATGGAGTGAGGTTGACTAGCAGACTGATGTTGTGTGTGTGTGTGTGTGTGTGTGTGTGTGTTGTGTGTGTGTGTGTGTGTGTGTGTTGTGTGTGTGTGTGTGTGTGTGTGTGTGTGTGTGTGTGTGTGTGTGTGTGCCAGTCAGCAGAGTCCAGTGAGATAGGTGATGGTGTATGAGTGTGAGACAGGTGATGTGGGTGAATAATTCATTACCATGTACAGAATCCCTGCTCAGCAGAGCACAGTTGGAGCTGCTCAGTAAGACCTTGACGGGCGTCAGCCGGAGCAGTGGAGGCCTGGAGCCCCAGAGTTAGGCCTGTCAGCCAGAAACCAGAGTGATAGAGAGGCCTCACCATGATGCTCTGGCTCCCTCTCTCCCAGACACTGCCTGGTGCCTGCTACTGGGACGGGGGGCCAGGGGCCAGGGGCTGGTCAGCTCAACTTAACACAATCCAGATGTACTGTGTGAGTGTGTGTGAGTGGGGGGGGGGGGGGATTCCGTGTGCATGTGCATGTGTCTGTGTGTATACGTGTCTACGTCAATGTGGTTAGTGCCTTTCAAGATCAGGGAGGATGATAGTTTTTAATGAGCCATTTTATTACAGCATAGTGGATGACTGTCGTTCATAATCCATTCACCCAGCTCAACGTAACAGTGATAGGTTTAGGCTACTACATGATACTCACATATGCCCTATACCCATCCTGCGGTTGCTACAACTTAGCTAGCTAGCTAACTAGAAACTTGGCTAGCTAGCTAACTAGAAACTTGGCTAGCTTGCTAACTAGAAACTTGGCTAGCTAGCTAACAGAAACTTGGCTAGCTTGCTAACTAGAAACGTGGCTAGCTTGCTAACTAGAAACTTGACTAGCTAGCTAACTAGAAACTTGGCTAGCTTTCTTTTTTTATGCGTTGACAGTTTGGAGTGGATCTCAGAACACCACTACCATCACGTTGGGTCTGGACTGCAAGGGGCCAGACCCAACGTGTGTGTGTGTTTGTGGTGTGTGTGTTGTGTTGTGTGGTGTGTGTGTGTGGTGTGTGTGTGTGTGTGGGGTGTGTGTGTGTGTTGGTGTGTGTGTGTGGTGTGTGTGTGTGTGTGTGTGTGTGTGTGTGTGTGTGTGTGGGTCTGGACTGCAAGGGGCCGCCACTGATGACCAAATCTGCACCGATCACATCCATCGTCCACAGTGGTGTAAAGTACCTAAGTTAAAAATACTTTAAAGAACTATTTAACTTGTTTTTCAGGGTATCTGTACTTTACTTAAGTATTTATTATTTTGACTTCTATTACTTCACTACATTCCATGAGAAAATATTGTACTTTTTACTCCATACATTTTCATTTACACCAAAAAGTACTTGTTACATTTTGAATGCTTAGCAGGACAATAAAACAGTCCAATTCACACACTTACAGTATCAGAGGAACATCCCCGGTCATCTACTGCCTCTGATCTGGAGGACTCACTAAACAGAGAACATCCCTGTTCATCCCTACTGCCTCTGATCTGGAGGACTCACTAAACAGAGACATCCCTGTTCATCCCTACTGCCTCTGATCTGGAGGGACTCACTAACAGAGAACATCCCTGGTCATCCCTACTGCCTCTGATCTGGAGGACTCACTAAACAGAGAACATCCCTGGTCGTCCCTACTGCCTGTATCTGGAGGACTCACTAAACAGAGAACATCCCTGGTCATCCTACTGCCTCTGATCTGGAGGACTCACTAAACAGAGAACATCCCTGGTCATCCCTACTGCCTCTGATCTGGAGGACTCACTAAACAGAGAACATCCCTGGTCGTCCCTACTGCCTCTGATCTGGAGGACTCACTAAACAGAGAACATCCCTGGTCATCCCTACTGTCTCTGATCCGGAGGACTCACTAAACAGAGAAAATCCCTGGTCTTCCCTACTGCCTCTGATCTGGAGGACTCACTAAACAGAGAACATCCCTGGTCATCCCTACTGCCTCTGATCTGGAGACTCACTAAACAGAGAACATCCCTGGTCATCCCTACTGCCTCTGATCTGGAGGACTCACTAAACAGAGAACATCCCTGGTCATCCCTACTGCCTCTGATCGTGAGGACTCACTAAACAGAGAACATCCCTGGTCATCCCTACTGTCTCTGATCCGGAGGACTCACTAACACATGCTTCGTTTGCA
>NW_019943146.1:24636-30169 GCF_002910315.2 Salvelinus sp. IW2-2015
CCCATGGCTATGGCTTTCTCTTCATCTCTATACTGGGCTCTACTTGTTTCTTCTGCTACTATACTGGTCTCTACTGTCATCCACCGGGTCTCTACTGCTCTTACCGGTCTCTACTGGTCTCCACTGGGCCCTTGTTGTCTCTTTTGATCTCTATACTGGACTTTACTGGGCTCTACTGGGCTCTACTGGTCTCCACTGGTCTCTACTGGGCTTTACTGGTCTCTACTGGTCTCCACTGGGCTCTGCTTGTCTCTTCTGATCTCTATACTGGGCTCTACTGGGCTCTACTGGTCTCTACTGGGTTAAAATGGGATCTACTGGGTTTTACTGGGCGCTAATGGTTTCTACTGGGTTAAACTGGGCTTTACTGGGCTCTATACTGGGCTCTGTTCTGGACTGAAGTGTCTAAATGACCACATATGTCCTGGCTGAATGACATAAAAACTTAGCCTACACTAAGTTACAAAGTTACTGTTTGTAATCAGTTATTGTAAATATCCGTAGTGGCAAATTGGTGTTAGTGACTTCTAAAGCAGTTGTGGAGTAAGGGTTTGTTGTGCCACAGGTAGAGGCATAGCCATGCAACATGCAACATGAAACATCATACGTTTTATTTATCAATCTTAAAAACCCATTGAGACCAGGGACTCATTCACAAGTGTGCCCTGATCACAGTAAAACAACAATCAAATACAATATGAAACCAGAGAGCCATCAATACAAAGTAAAAATAAAATAAAAATACAGCACAACACAAAATGTAGGAAAACTGTTACATTCCTCAGCTACTAGGTCCTCAATCAATACCTTTAAATGGGCAAGCTGTTCCAGAACATCCAATTGTAATGTGTTCTGTAAATTGTTCCAGAAGTGAGGCACATTACAACTAAAAACGGATTTACCTAATTCGGTGGAGACCTGGGGAACCTCAAGAGTTAACCAACCTGGGGAACGGGTTTGGTATCTCATGTTTTTATACTTCAGAAACAATGTCAGGTAAGTCGGAAGCTTGTGTAGTAGAGGTTGGTTAACAAAAAGGGAACAGTGAAGTGATCTACTTGACTTTAATGAAGACCTTTTGATACAGGCTGCAGTGATGACTATTAAAACTGTCTACTGTGATACATTGAAGTGAGCTATGGTAGACAGCATCCAAAGGGTTAAGAGTAGTGGCTGCTGCACACTAATCCTTAGCTTTTTAACTAGCTCTGTATGTTTTTTAAACGTTAAATCGTTATCAATCCAAATGACCAGATATTTATAGGCTGGAACTCGATCAATGGGAGAACCATGCAATAAATAAATATGTAATCCATCTGAATTGTTTATGCGAGAATTAGAGAACAACATATATTTAGTCTTGCCCACATTAAGGGGATACTTTGGAATTTTGACAATGAACTTGCTACTGTAATAGATACCCATAGACTTCAAGTCATTGCCCTAATGCTAGGTAGAACTGGCGTGCGAAACTACCTCTATTTTCCTCCATACTGGACACAGACATAAAAATGGCCTCATTGACAAAATCCCAAAGTATCCTTTTAAGTTTTAAACCAACCAGGGCTTTTTGTAAGGCACCAATATCAGATTGCAGCTCTAACAATGCCTGGTCTACAGTTGGAGCAGTGGCATACATAACAGTATCATCTGCATACAGATTAATAAGGCACGTTTTACCAGATAGACCAATAACATTTATGTAAATTCTAAAGAGAACAGGTCCCAATACCAACCCCTGGGTACACCTTTCCTAATATCCAGGAAAGTACATACATTGAGTCACACATTGAGTCCTGTCTGACAGACAATTCTCAAACCACTTTCAAGAAACCTGAATCAGGCCTATTTCAGTCAACCTTTGAATGAGAATGTGATGATCAACAGTGTCAAATGCCTTGGAAAAGTAGTTTAATCGCGGGTTCAATCCCAGTGCTCGGCACTCTTCTTTTCATTATAGTATTTTTGTTTTGTTTTTCCAAACCTTAAACCTATCCTTAACCAGTCTGAATAATTGCCTAAACTTAACCCAAAACCTAACCTTAACCAGTCTGAATAATTGCCTAAACTTAACCCAAACCCTACTCCTAACCTTAATAAGCAGTCTGAATAATTGCCTAAACTTAACCCAAACCCTACTCTTAAAACTTCTTAAGTGTAGGGGGCAATATTTTCGTTTTTGGCTAAAAAACGTACCCATTTGAAACTGCCTATTTCTCCCGAAACTAGAATATGCATATAATTGTCAGATTAGGATAGAAAACACTCTAAAGTTTCCAAAACTGTCAACATTTTGTCTGTGAGTTTAACAGAACTGATATTGCAGGCTAAAACCTGAGGAAAATCCAATCAGGAAGTGCCTCAGTTTTTGAAACCTCTCTGTTCTTATGCATCCCTATCACCCATTTAAAGGGATATCAACCAGATTCCCTTTTCTATGGCTTCCCTAAGGTATCAACAGCCTTTAGACATAGTTTCAGGCTTTTATTTTGAAAAATGAGCGAGAATGATCACATTGCATAAGTGGATAGGTGGGGGCTCTCAGAGTGAGTTGCAACAGAGAAAGGCGGCAATTGTTACTCCCGGTCCTATTGATAAACCAACACTCCCGGTTGATATATTATCAAATAGATATTTGAAAAACAACCTGAGGATTGATTCTAAAAAACGTTTGACATGTTTCTGTGGACATTATGGATATTATCTGGAATTTTTGTCTGCGTTGTCATGACCGTGTTTTCCTGTGGATTTCTGAGTATAACGCGCATAACGAACGGAGGTATTTGGATATAAAAATATCTTTATAGAACAAAAGGAACATTTGTTGTCTAACTGGGAGTCTCGTGAGTGAAAACATCCGAAGATCATCAAAGGTAAATGATTAATTTGATTGCTTTTCTGATTTTCGTGACCCAGTTACCTGATGCTAAGTGTACTTGATGTTTTGTCGAGCGATCGATAAACTTACACAAATGCTTGTATTGCTTTCGCTATAAAGCATAATTTCAAAATCTGAGACGACAGGTGGATTAACAAAAGGCTAAACTGTGTTTTGCAATATTGCACTTGTGATTTCATGAATATAAATATTTTCTAGTAATATTATTTGACTGTGGCGCTATGCTATTCAGCGTTGCTGATGACAATTATCCCGGATCCGGGATGGGTGGTTGAGAAAGGTTAACCTTAATCAGTCTCAATTATTGCCTAAACTTAACCCAAACCCTACTCCTAACCTTAACCAGTCTGAATAATTGCCTAAACTTAACCCAAACACAACTCTCAAGAATACTTAAACTAAACCCTCAAGGTTAGTTTCAGTTTGACCAAATGACATCACTGTCTTTGCGCAGTTTGACTGATGACTGACAGGACGAGTTGACATATTTGGTTCCACATGGCAGTTCGTATTTGGTTGTTCAGAAGATTTAATTTCTTATGGCTGCAATCCCGCTAACGGGATCGATATGACAACAGCCAGTGAAAATGCAGGGTGCCAAATTCAAACAACAGAAATCTCATAA
The DNA here is from genome assembly GCF_002910315.2 of Salvelinus sp. IW2-2015. Taxonomy (NCBI): domain Eukaryota; kingdom Metazoa; phylum Chordata; class Actinopteri; order Salmoniformes; family Salmonidae; genus Salvelinus; species Salvelinus sp. IW2-2015. The sequence goes on from NW_019943146.1 coordinate 28,161, forward strand.
TTAAAATTCCTCAAACATACATGTGTTTTATATCATTTTAAAGGTTAGTATCATCAAAGGTAATGGAATATTTATCATGTATTTTTGTGTTTATGGTGACGCCATCTTTGCAGCTGTGGTATGCTACTTTTGAGCGCCGTCTCAGATTATAGCGTGCATTTTTTTTCCCGTAAAGTTTTTTTGAAATCTGACACAGCGGTTGCATTAAGGAGAGGTATATCTATAATTTAATGTGTATAACTTGTATTATCATCTATATTTATGATGAGTATTTCTGTTGAAACGATGGGCTATGCAAAGTCACTTGATGTTTTTGCATTTAGTGAATCTAGTCGCCTCAATGTAAACTCAGATTTTTTTATATAAATATGAATTTAATCAAACAAAACATGCATGTATTGTGTAACATGAAGTCCTATGAGTGTCATCTGATGAAAATAATCGAAGGTTAGTGATTCATTTTATCTCTATTCTGGTTTTTGTGAAGCTATATTTAGCTGGAAAAAATGGCTATGCTTATTGTGGTTTTGTGGTGACCTAACATAATCGTTTGTAGTGCTTTCGCTGAAAAGCCTATTTGAAATCGGACACTTTGGTGGGATTAACAACAAGATTACCTTTAAAATGATATAAGACACATGAATGTCTGAGGAATTTTAATTATGAGATTTCTGTTTTTTGAATTTGGCGCCCTGCACTTCGACTGGCTGTTGTCATATCGGTCCCGTTACCGGGACTTCAGCCATAATTAACATACATCTTGAATAACGTTCCAACCGGAGAATTACATTGACTTCAGTTGTGCGATGGAATGGAGCTGCCTCTCACGTGAACACGCGTGTTCAATGCGTGGTCACCTCATGGCAGTGGTGAATCATTCCTGTCTCCTTCGGCCCCCCTTCACATTAGAGTCATCAGACAAAGTTCTATTGACTGTTGACATCTAGTGAAAGCCGTAGGAAGTGAAAACCCATCCATATCGCGCTGTAATTTCAATGGGAGCTTGGTTCAAAATCTAGCAGCCTCAGAAAAAATCCAAACAGGAAGTGGAACTTCTCAGTTTTTTGCCTGCCATATGAGTTCTGTTATACTCACAGACATAATTCAAACAGTTTTAGAAACTTCAGAGTGTTTTCTATCCAATATTAWTAATAATATGCATATATTAGCAACTATGACTGAGGAGCAGGCCGTTTACTCTGGACACCTCTGTGCACCTTTCATCCAAGCTACTCAATACTGCCCCTGCAGCCATAAGAAGTTTTAAATGGGAGATGGTTATTATGGAGTTTTTCTGGAGGATGTGATACTTCTACCCACTCCTACACATTCCTATAGACTAGCGAATAACTATCCCCTGCCCTATTCTGTTCTATAGCTGTCCTCTGTCTCTACCCCTCTCTCCCTCACTGCCTCCTTCCCCCTCCCTCACTCCCTTCCTCTTAATTCAATTCAATTCAAGGGTCTTTATTGGCATGGGAAACATATGTTAACATTGCCAAAGCAAGTGAAGTTGATAATAAACAAAAGTGAAATAATCAATGAAAATGAACAGTAAACATTACACTCACAGAAGTTCCAAAAGAATAAAGACATTTGAAATGTCATATTATGTAAATATACAGTGTTGTAACGGTGTGCAAATGGTTAAAGTACAAAAGGGAAAATAAATAAACATAAATATGGTTTGTATTTACAATGGTGTTTGTTCTTCACTGGTTGCCTTTTTCTTGTGGCAACAGGTCACAAATCTTGCTGCTGTGATGGCACACTGTGGTATTTCACCCAGTAGATATGGGAGTTTATCAAAACTGGATTTGTTTTCGAATTCTTTGTGGATCTGTGTAACCTTAGGGAAATATGTGTGTCTAATATGGTCATACATTTTGTCAGGAGGTTAGGAAGTGCAGCTCAGTTTCCACCTCATTTTGTGGGCAGTGTGCGCATAGCCTGTCTTCTCTTGAAAGCCAGGTTTGCCTACGGCGGCCTTTCTCAATAGCAAGGCCTCG